>NW_028318377.1:8235536-8394207 GCF_062004578.1 Staurois parvus
ATGAACATTTTTTTTTTTTTTACACTGATTGCTTTTACACCCATATAGGATGTAAAAGCAATCATTTCTCTTTCTCTCTGTCTGCATTCTTGCACTCATTGAGAAGTACTGAGTGAGCTGTGATTGGTCACAGCTTGTCACATGGTACAAGGCTGTTGTGAATAGCCTTGTACCATGTGACCTCTGTGATCATTCATTCACAAGTGACATCTTGCTTACTACTTTGCATGTGATCACTGATTGGCCAATCAGTGATCACATGATTGGGACCTCGTACAGAGGTCCCGTCCGACGATCGGTGTTTCACTGTGATCACCGGGGCACCGGATCGCGGTGCTGCGCGCTCCCAGGGAGCGCGCACAAGCAGGGTGCAGGGAGGCCGTTTATAAACAGCCACCCGACCCTGCAGTGCCACCGTTCGGCCGTTTATATGCAACGGCTGGTCAGGAAGTGGTTAAAGTAACGCAGCGCCATATTGCAAAAAATGGCCTGGTCAGGAAGGGGGGTAAATCCTCTGGAGTGGTGGTGTTTTTAGTTATGACCATAATAATAAAAAAAAGAAAATATATGTAAAACCAGGTTGCAGTTTCAACATGGGCTAATGAAGCAACCTATAATTATTCTGGAGCTGAAACAACATTACATTTAATAGATTTTTCTTTACTAGATATTTCAGTGTCCTTTGGTCTTCCAAGGCTTTATAATAGCCTGGCAATTGTTTTAACAATCACATGAATATGTTTCACAACCAGCTTAGTGTAGAGTTACCAGGAAAATCAAGTTAGTGTTGGCAGCACAAGTCTAATTCTAGCAGCTGTCACCTAGGCCTGTCCTGGGAGCCTGGATTAAGTAAAAATACATATATCTATTGTCAGCTATTTTTAGATATTACATCTGTGTTCAAGGGTCTGGAATTGGGTATTGCTGAGCTTCAGATAAAGGAGGAATTTGGCATCTGCATTTTCCACTTAGGACTGATGCTATTTATATTTTTCTTCCTAAAATCTCTCCTTATTGGAATACTATCTATTATAAGATGTTGGCACTTTGAATACATGAATGTTTAGAAATCTCACTCTAGTCTTGTATGCATGGATATGTTTTTCACTTAGCTCTTTGAAGCTATACTCAGTCATCCAGTCCCGTGCCAAGGATCCCGTGCCATTTGTAATTAATTCCTTTGCATGTGATCAGGGGTGAAAACTGGTTAGGAAAAAAGTCCTCCTTTAATAAATCAACCCTGGAATACCAAGAGAAATATCGGATCTACGCTTCATGCACACAGTCACAAATGGCCGTATCTTCTCTGAGCCCCGGTTCATATATATGCGGCTGTGCGGGTTGCGTTTTGCGCGGGTACGAGAGCCCATTCATTTGAATTAACTTCCGTGCCCTGTGACACATAGGGAAGAAGTCCCTGCACTTCTTCTGAAAACGCAGCCGAAAAGGGAACCTCAGTTCCCAGTACGGTTGCATTTTCCAGTGCAGGCGGCGTGCCATTACAATTAATGGCACCCGCCCGCGGGTCCGCATTCTTCTGTGCGGGTGGTGTGGCTCTACGGATTTTTGTGCGGACCGGGCATAATAAGAGCAAAAATCAATTTAAATTATATAGACAATTAAATAAACTCTAATAAAGTTTATTTCATTCTGTCTATATAATTTATGTTGATTTTTGCACTTATTATGCGCGGTCCATATGGTTATTCATTTATTCGTTTTGTTTATAAGTTCACAATTTAGTACTGCTGCAAGTGATTATTGGGAATATTTGATACATCCATAAGTGCATTAGCACCCATTTTTTTCACTATTGGTAAGACAAATTGCTAATCAGCCAATAGCATGGCAGGAAATCAATGCATTTAGCCATCTAGACGTGGTGAAGACAACTTGCTGAAGTTCAAACCGAACATCAGAATGGGAAAGAAAGGGGATTTAAGTGGCTTTGAACGTGGCATGGTTGTTGGTGCAAGACAGGCTGGTCTGAGTATTTCAAAAACTGTTGATCTACTGGGAATTTCACACACAACCATCTCTAGGGTTTACAGAGAATGGTCCGAAAAAGAGAAAATATCCAGTGAGTGGCAGTTGTGTGGACAAAAATGCCTTGTTGATATCAGAAGAGAATGGGTAGACTGGTTGCTGCAACATTCAGATGGTAGGGTCAGAATTTGGCATAAACAACATGAAAGCATGGATCCATCCTACCTTGTATCAATGGTTCAGGCTGGTGGTGGGGGTGTAATGGTGTGGGGGATATTTTCTTGGCACTAGCAAGGTGTACCTAATAAAGTGGCTGGTGAGTGTGTATATATATATATATATATATATATATATATACATATATATATATATACACTCACCAGCCACTTTATTAGGCACACCTATTTATATTTAAGTGTACTTATATATATATATATATATATATACAAATTTACACAAATGGGAGTGGCTGCATGGGTACAGGGCTGCATGCAACTCCCCATAAGCTGACTGCGTTTGAGAAGGTGCATATGGCATCTACACTTGCCACTGATCAGATCTGCATATTTTGCATATTTATGGGTCCAGCCATCGCCTGCCATTGATTTGTACAGGCTGAATGCCGACAGCTTTATGCTGCAGTTGTCACTTCCGGTAGAGAAGAATACAGCTGTATTGTAACTTATACAGCCATTTGTGACAGTGTGCAACAAAACGTAAATGATATGTAAAGCCAATTTTTTTTCTTTTTAGAGTACATACTGTAAGTATTTGAAGCCCTGTAATGTTTTATAGCTGCCTGTGGCCACGCTAGGTAGATTTACCTACCCTATTTTTTCTGGTAACTATTGTCAGTAAGACTAAAAGAATAGGAGATCCAACATTTTTGAGTTGTCACCTGAACAGGAGGTAAGGGCAATAGGCACACCAGTTCCAGTGACAGTTGTCTATCAGGAGATTTCTCTTTTAGAAATTTCCTCTCACTTCCTGCTGCATGTCTAGGAAAGGAAATCTTCCTAATTAGACACACACAGAAAAAATGTACATTCATTTTAACCATCCCCCATTTTATTGACAGCTGCATATGCTTGCCTTCCTTTCACTAACCTCCCCCCCCCCACCCCCACCCCTTCCCACTCTGTTCAGCAGCTTACCCCTGGTTCACATATATGCGGCCGTGCGGGCCACATTTTGCACGGGCATGAGAGCCCATTCATTTGAATTGACTCCCATGCCCGTGACATGCAGGGAAGAAATCCCTGCACTTCTTCGGAAAACGCAGCCCGCATGGGAACCTCAGTTCCCAGTATGGTTGCGTTTTCCAGTGCGGGCAGCGTGCCATTAGAACTAATGGAACCCACCCACGGGTCCGCATTCCTCTATGCGGGTGGTGCGGCTGCACGTATTTCTGTGTGGATCCGCGGCGGCACCACCCGCACAGATGTGAACCTAGGGTGAGAATTAAAGGAATGTAAGCCTCCTGTGTAGAGTCACTGGAGTTGTAGCTTACACAGGGTATGAATTTCTTTTGTGATAGAGCTGAGTGACCCATGGAGTACGCTGAGTGGAGTTGTGTGGGAACAAAGAGAAGGTAAGTGTATCCTGCTAGGGAAGGATGGTTTAACCACTTGTCTACCAGGTACTTTCACTAGGGTTTCCACGTCATCCCTTTAAACCCAAACATATATTAATTACACAGGTTCTGAGGCTAATTTAATGCAGATAAGGCACAAGGTGAGTTTAATTACCACCTTAATCAGTCACAGAGCTTGTGTATTTAATATGTGTTCGGGTTTAAAGGGATGAGGTGGCAACTCTAACTTTCATCCCCTTCCTGCCCAGGCCAATTTTCAGCTTTCAGCACTGTCGGCCTTTTGAATGACAATTGTGCGATCATGCAATGCTGTACCCAAATTAAATTTGTATCATTTTTTTAAAGCAGCGCTTTTATTTGGTGGTATTTATTCACCGCTGGCTTTTTTATTTTTTGCTAAACAAACAAAAAAAAGACCAAAAATTTTGAAAACATTTTTTTTTCTTAGTGTCTGTTATAAAATTTTGCAATAAGTAATTTTTCTTTTTGTACTGATACGCACTGATGAGGCTGCATTGATGGGCACTGATAGGCTTCATTGATGGGCACTGATAGGCTGTACTGATGGGCACAGGTGAGACAGCACTGATGGACACTGATGATGAGGCACTGATAGGCTTCACTGATGGACACTGATAGGCTGTACTGATGGGCACTGATGGGGAGGCACGGATGGGCACTGATGAGGAGGCACTGACAGGCACTGGTAGGCAACACTGATGGGCATTGATAGGCTGCACTGATGGGCACTCATAGACTAAACTGATGGTTACTGACAGGCTGCACTGATGGGATTAGGACAGGGACAGAACATGAGGGAACAACTGCCAATAACTGGCAGGTTTGTTTACAAAGTGATCAGCTGTGATTGGACACTGCAGATCACATGGTAAAGGGTGATTGGCCCTTTATAGCGATCTGTGATCAGCTGTGTCTGAAGAACACAGTGGTCACAGAGCACGCCCGATGCATGCCCCGCCCAGAAATAGACGCCCTCCCAGAACTAGCCAACTGCGCGTTAACTGTCTTTCAGCTATAACACGATTGGCAAGTGGTTAAAGCAAACCTGTTGCTTTACCCTGAATGGACCTCAATACAGACTTGATATTTTGGGACTGGATGAAGTGCGGCTGGACTACAGAGCAGTGTGATATACTGAGGAGTAGGGATGAGCATGAGTATTTTCAGATCCTATTCCCTACCCACATGTGTGAGCCTACCAGGAAGCTGCCACCTGTACTGGACCAATCACCTGTAATCAGGACATCCTCTTCCCTGCAGCCATGCTTATACAAGGTGTAATGGAACCGACCCCAGACTACGCTTGGCTACTTCCGTTAGAATACCGCTTCCCCGTCCGAACACTGACAACAGGCACCACAACTGACCATACAAGACTTGTTTATTTTAACACGGATACAAGATATATACACTCAGGGGATAAATCCCCCCCCCCCACATAATGACACAGGGCGGGGCAATCTACATTTAGTAACAAAAGACACACAGGTATTCAAACTTCACACCAACAGACAGTCCCATCAGGAGGGAGGGCTGCTGGAGACCCCCCCCCCCCACCAATCTAATACACATAAACACATACATCCCATAATAGTTTGCTCCCAAGCAAGACAAACAATAGAACAATGGGATGCAACCACATAACACCAAACAATCCACAACCCCCACACAATATTAGGACAGATCACCCTGTACCTCTAACAGGCACAGGGTGACTTACACATAAGAGGGATATGGGGAGCTGAGACAGGGGTCTCCCCACCTCTCCAAAGTGAGCTGAATTCCATGGGCCCCCCACCCAAAGTGACTCCCGTCACACAAGTGAATTCCTTTGCAGCAGTTCCTTGGCAGCAGATGATTGGCCCAGTACAGTGATGGCTTCCTGGAGGGCTCATTCACATGGATTTGGACTAGGATCTAAACACACCCAAGCTTATCTCTACTGAAGAGGGAGAAGGGATGGCCGTCACACTCTGCATAATCCCTCAGCCACAGTGGCAGATGGAAAATATAGGAACTCGCTGTGAGCAGTGCCAGACCTGGATGACATAGCTGTGCATATGGAGCAATTCAAATGAATACAAAATTCTGCATAAAGATGCACCCCCAAACTTGAGGGAAGGGGTGCAGTTTTGGCATGGCACCCTCTGACAGCTGGCACCCACGGTTGTCAGAATAAGCAAACAGTGCCTGCATTATATGTTAAAGGTGTAAAAATAAAATATTAATGAACAAAACAAACAAAAACAAAAAAGTTCAAATATCAATGGTTAATAAAAAAGAAAAGAACAAAAAAAATCAGCAGGAAAATAATAATTGAATGGAGAAGTAGAATAATAGCTTATATAGGGTAGATTTAAGCAAACTAAGGGTTAATAAAGGGTTAAACAGAGGAACATTTTATGAAAAAAACAAAAACAAACTTTTTAGTTGCCAGGTTGCTTTAAATGGCATCATCTGCAGATAGAAGTTCATCCCTTTGGCCCAGCCCCCTCTCTCTTCTCATTGGCTCACTGGCTGTGTCTCAGCCAATGAGGAGAGGGAGTCCCAGGATAGCCGAGACTCCAGTGCACATCACTGGATGGAGAGGGGGCTTAGGTGAGTATTGGGGGGGGGCTGAGGAGTGATATTGCACAGAGAAGGTTTTTTTATCTTTATGCATAAAATGCACAAAGGTAAAAAACCTTTACAACCACTTTAATGTTCTTCATACTTTAGGGGGCCAAACTGCCCAGAGGGAGTAGAAAACGCCTCAGCATCATTTTGATTAAATAATGTCTCAGACTTAGTATTCAGTGGGAGTAAAAAAATTACATAGTGCTTTTGGTGAATAGGGGGAGGAATAGTGCCCCACTATTGGTATTAGTGGGATGAATCGATCATTGGTGTCAGTGGAAGGAATAGTGCCCCATTAAGCCTGGGTTCACACTGATGAGCTGCGGAATTTGCAGCGGTTTCTGTGCAAATTCCGCACCGTATCACAATCGCACCCCGTTCATGCGAACCGCGGCGGGTGTGTATGTTAAGTTAATAACATCCCAAAATTTGTCTGCAAAACGCGGTGCGATGTGCAGAATCGGACCACATGAGTGTGAATACCTATGTGATCCGATTGTAGTGCAGACCAAAAAAGGGTCCTGCACCTTTTTGGTGCGGATACGGTGCGATTTGAGCCATACAACATATACAGCTCAAATCGTACTGTACGGAATTCACATATGATTTGCACAGGAATGCTCCTCTGTGAATCACATGCGATATGCCGCACCACACAAGCGTGAACCCAGGCTGATGGTGTCAGTGAGAGCTATAGTGCACCATCGGTGTCAGTGGAAGGAATGGTGCCTAAACATTGGTATCAGAGCAATGAATAGTACCCCATCAGTGGGAGGAATAGTGTCCCATCATTGGTATCAGTGGGAGGAATAGCGTCCCATCATTGTTGGTCAGTGGGAGGAATAGTGACTCATCATTGGTATCAGTGGGAGGAATAGTGCCCCATCATTGGTGTCAGTGGGAGGAATAGTGCCCCATCATTGTTGTCAGTGGGAAGAATAGTGCCCTACTGTTGGTGTCAGTGGGAAGAATAATGCCCTACTGTTTGTGTCAGTGGAAGGAATGGTGCCTAATATCAGTGGGAGAAAGAGTGCAACCAGCCCACGAGTCACAGTTAAGAGACCACTTTATAGTGATGTTTGATTTATTGATTTATCATCATAGGACAGTTGTGGAGGAAAGGTGGATTCTGCTCCAGAAGATGGACTGTCCCTTCAAAAGGAGGAAGTATTGGCACATGTGTACACTGGATAGTGTATGATTCTATCCCCAGGACCAGGGGCGGACTGACCATTTGGAAATTTGGGCACTGCTCAAGGGCCCAGGGTAAGTAGGGGGCCCCATGAGATGTCCCTGCTACCTTTTTCATTGGATTTTTTGAGTTTGGGCTAGGACACAGGGGCCCCATGATCCCCTATTGCCCGGGAGCCCCATGAGTTGTCAGTCCGCCCCTGCCCAGGACTCCTTTGTAGTGAAAGGCAAATTTACACCTACTTCTTCCAGCATCATTTATATGCATTTAAAAGATATCACATTTTTTAGCAACAAATTCTCTTCAATACCTCTTCCCCTTTTCCCCATGCACTGGTGACGTAGCTTGTGCTTCCCTGCTGCCTCCTGGGAGGGCTATGTAATTCTCGGAGCTTAACAGCGAGATATTGTGAAATCTTTTGAGATCTCAAAATAAATGTTAAAGTGATACTAAACCCAGGACCCTGCATTCACTATGTCTGGTCTCCCACAGTACACACAACATGGAAGCGCACTTATTTTAGTAAATATAAACTGCTAAATACCTTTTCTCATCAGCAGTATATAACAGTCTTGTGACTTCAGCTGAGCACTGGTAAAAACTTGTAGTAGGAGTTTGCTTTCTGCTGTAGGAGGATGTGAAACCCCTGACCTCTGTCTGGGCTGACTGGCCCTGTGCTGATCATATGCACTCTCCCAAGAAAAAAAACCCTCTCTAGCAATACACACTAAACTGAGCATGTGCATGTGACTACTGATTCAGTCTGTATCAGGTGGTCATTTCAGCAAGAGGAGGGACAGAGAAGACAGGATCAAACAACCTTTTTATACAATGTAGAGGATTTACCCCTTAGGTTCCACAGTGAGTATAACCAGCATGCTTTACTGCATATACAGACTGAATTTACTGTTGTTGGTTTAGAAACACTTTAATGAATTATTTTCTTCATAGAAGATGATGTTTAGCAATGGCTTGACAATCACTAGCTGCATCAGATCTCAGCCACATTAGAGAGATCTAACGCAGATGTCAACACTGGGCCGGCCTAGAGCAAAAAGAAGCAGAAGCTGCCCACCGATGAGGTAAGAATTTAAAATGGTTGAGAGCCGGGTGGACAAATCTATAGACTTCATATGACTATGAAGCTATATTTCCAGTAGAAAATGTATTAACATTGCCATTTAATAAAGCAGTGCAGTAATCCATAGTAGCCAATCAAAAAGGATCTGTCATTGATCTGGCTAATGTTGGCCATACACATACAGTGAAGGAAATAAGTATTTGATCCCCTGCTGATTTTGAATGTTTGCCCACTCACAAAGAAATGATCAGTCTAAAAATCAAATGGTAGGTGTATTGTAACACTGAGAGACAGAATAGCAACAACAAATTCAAAAGAAATGCATGTCTAACAAATTAAAGGGAGTGCTGCTAATCTAATTTTGTTACCTGTATAAAAGACACCTGTCCACAGGAGCAATCAAACAATCAGATTGCAAACTCTTTACCATGGCAAAGACCAAACAGTTATCCAAGGATGTCAGGGACAAGATTGTAGACCTACACAAGGTTGGACTGGGCTACCAATCTATCGCCAAGCAGCTTGGTGAGAAGGTGACAACAGTTGGTACAATCATTCGCAAATGGAAGAAACACAAAACAACTGTCAGTCTCCCTAGGTCTGGTGCACCATACAAGATCTCAGCTCGTGGAGTGTCAATGATCATGAGAACAGTAAGGAATCAACCAGGCAGCTGGGACCACAGTCACCAAGGAAACAATTGGTAACACACTACGCCAACAAGGATTGAAATCCTGCAGTGCCCGCAAGGTCCCTCTGCTCAAGAAAGCACATGTCCAGGCCCATCTGAAGTTTGCCACTGAACATCTGAATGATGCAGAGGAGGACTGGTTGAAAGCGTTCTGGTCAGATGAGACCAAAATCGAGCTCTTTGGCATCAACTCAACTCGCTATGTTTGGAGGAGGGGGAATGCTGCCACTAGGACCCGAAGACCACCATCCCAACTGTCAAACATGGTGGTGAAAACATTCTGCTTTGGGGATGTTTTTCTGCTAAGGGGACAGGACAACTGCACTGCATCAAAAGGACAATGGACTGGGCAATGTACCGTCAAATCTTTGGTGAGAACCTTCTTCCCTCAGCCAGGGTATTGAAAATGGGTCATGGATGGGTGTTCCAGCATGACAATGGCCCAAAACACATGGCCAAGGCAACAAAGGAGTGGCTCAAGAAGAAGCACATTAAGATCCTGGAGTGGCCTCGATTTTTAGACTGATCATTTCTTTGTGAGTGGGCAAACATTCAAAATCAGCAGGTAATCAAATACTTATTTCCTTCACTGTATCAATTGAATTGTTTTCCAATTGTTATCTTCTGATCTATAGTTGATAACCCATTCCATCGATATCATACACAAGGGGAAGTGGATTTCAATTGATAGTGATGATGATACTATTGTAACTTACAATTGTAAGGTATTGATCGCATCTCTGTTTCCACCATGTAACCTTATACTCTGATTAATATAAGTATAGCCGTGGCCAAAAGTTTTGAGAATGACGCAAATATTATTTTTTTTACAAAGTCTGCTGCTTCAGTGTTTTTGGATCTTTTTGTCAGATGTTACTATGGTATACTGAAGTATAATTACAAGCATTTCATAAGTGTCAAAGGCTTTTATTGACAACTACATTAAGTTTATGCAAAGAGTCAATATTTGCAGTGTTGACCTTTGGTTTTCAAGACCTCTTCAATTCACCCTGGCATGCTGTCAATCAACTTCTGGGCCACATCCTGACTGATGGCGGCCCATTCATTCATAATCAATGCTTGGAGTTTGTCAGAATTTGTGGGGGGTTTTTTTTGTTCACCTGCCTCCTGAGGATTGACCACAAATTCTCAATGGGATTAAGGACTGGGGAGTTTCCTGGCAATGGACCCAAAATTTCGATGTTTTGTTCTCCAAGTCACTTAGTTATTACTTTTGCCTTATGGCAAGGTGCTCCATCATGCTGGAAAAGGCATTGTTCATCACCAAACTGTTCTTGGATGGTTGGGAGAAGTTGCTCTCTGAGGATGTTTTTGTACTATTCTTTATTCATGACTGTGTTCTTAGGCAAAATTGTGATTAAGCCCACTCCCTTGGCTGAGAAGCAACCCCACACATGAATGGTCTCAGGATGCTTTACTGTTGGCATGATACAGGACTGATGGTAGCGCTCACCTTTTCTTCTCCAGACAAGGTTTTTACCTGGATGCCCCAAACAATCAGAAAATGGATTCATCAGGGAAAATTACCTTATGTGTGGGAACACAGGTGTAGTCAGGGCTGGAGAGGTGGAATGGTCAGGCAGGCCGTCTGGTACTGTTAAGCACCGCCTGGCGGCGTCTCTAGTAGCCCACAGCACGGGGTTCCTCAGGGCGCGGGGTCTAAGTCCCAATCTGCTTATTCACCAGGGACCCTGATGGTGGGGATGGACTTGGAGCAGACTGAGACCAAGTCGCGACCCCTGAGTACGTCCGGCAATGGTAGAGAGCGTCGTCAGAGGTGTGCGGGGAAAGGAGCCTGACGTGAAGAGGCTGGCAGACCTGGTAACAGAGACAGATCCGTGTGGGATGGATGGATGGATCGTCTGGGTAGCATAAGGCGTAGTCAGGCAGGCCAGGTCAGCAACGTGCGGGCAGCGAGGTACCGGAGGAGCAGGCAGAGAATGGTCAGGGTCAAAAGCCGGGTTCAGTAACTCACGGGCAGCGTGGTACAGAGGATCAGGCAGAAGGATGGTCAGGCAAGCCAGGGGTTAAACAGGAGATGGTCAGCCAGGTCAGGAACAATGCGGAGGTCAGCAACAGAAGATTCACAGGATACCAGGTACAGGGGCTCATGGGAAACAAACACCAAGGCACTGATTGCAGGCCTGGTCATGCTTAAATAAACCTCCTGCAATCAGCCTCAGGTGATGGCTTGATTGCAGGTTTGAGACCCTGGCTGCTGAAAGCACCCTCTGGTAGGAGCTGGTACTGCAGCCCACAGAGCAAGTGAGCCACAGCACCACCAGTGGTGAGTCCATTCCTGACACAATCTCTGTAACTTTTGCAGAATACCAGTCTGTCCCTAATGTTTTTCCTGGAGAGAAGTGGCTTCTTTGCTGCCCTTCCTGACACCAGGCCATCCCCAAAAGTCTTCTCCTTAATGTGCGTGTAGATGCACTCACTCCTGCCTCCTGCCATTCCTGAACAAGCTCTGCGCTGGTGGTGCCCTGATCCCGCAGCTGATCATCTTCAGGAGAAAATCAGCTTTAGGAGATCGTGCTGGTGCTTGCTGGACTTTCTCGGGCACCCTGAAGCCTTCTTCACAACAATTGAGCCTATGTTATGAAGTTCTTGATGATCTGATAAATGTCTGATTTAGGTGCAATCTTAGTAGCAACAATATCCTTATCTGTCAATCCTTTTTTGGGCAAAGCAATGATGACTTGACATGTTTCTTTGCAGGTAACCATGGTTAACAGAGGAAGAACAATGATTTAAAGCACAAGCTTCCAGTCTGTTATTCTAACTTAATCAGCATGACAGAGTGATGTCCAGCCTTCTTCTTGTCAACACTGACACATGTGTTAACAAGAGAATCACTGACATGATGTCAGCTGTCCTTTTGTGGCTGGGCTGATATGCAGTGGAAATATTTTTGGGGGGATTAAGTTCATTTTCATGGCAAAGAGGGGCTTTGCAATTAATTTCAATTCATCTGATCACTTTTCATAACATTCTGGAGTATATGCAAATTGCCATCAGAAAAACTGAGGCAGCAGACTTTGTGAAAAACAATATCTGTATCATTCTCAAAACATTTGGCCACGGCTTTAGTAAGCTGATTGGCTGCTGTGGGTTACTGCTGTTTCCCCATCATCATTGTATTGTGTTGCTGAATAGCAGATCTGCATATTTTGGTTTGTAGACCAGTCCAGAAGAGCATGTGAGCCGTCTCCATGATTTAATTTCTCTGTCTGCTTAATCTCTGCATCACTAAACATTGTTGCTTCAGAATAAACTTTGGAAAGAATGCATCAGCTCCAATAGTTTTCACCAACTCACAGCAGATATCAAGTGTTTATATTCTGAACAGAAGCCATTTAGCGATCGCTGTAATTTACAACTGTCTTTCCTGGCCACTAGCTGCTGAGACTGCAATTACAACACACTCAATGAACCGGAGGGAATTGCCTATCAAAACCCAATTTTTAATACTGAGGAAAAAAACTGGAGAAAAGTTCAAAATGAATCTCAGAAAGAATTATTTTACTGAAAGAGTAGTTGATGCTTGGAATGTGTGATGATAGAGACATGGATTCTGTACATGACAGCCATCTTGTTAGCCCTCAGCCATTTTGTCTCTCCTTTCCTTCCCCCCCCTCTTTAAATGGAATTTGTAGTTGTAAGTTGAACAGACTTCAAAAGGACCTCTTATCTTAAATAAAATACAGATAGATGAAGCTCCAGAGCTGAAAACCGCCAATTAGTCTGGTGCAGGAGGTCTGCTTTGAAAACCACTTTCCTCTGCCTGATCGTAAAACAATAACTCAGTCAGCCATGACCTGTTAGGCCATTAGGGCTCTAGGATGCAGAGTGCGCAATAAAATGCCCATTCCACATGTAACCATTTCATATACAATTCATAAAGTTCAGCAGGAACTGGGCACATTAATATTAGGTATATATTTGGATAGATCATTTTAATGCGAGTCAAACAAGGCCATACATGACTAAATTAGCACCTAGGAGAGAGAAGAAAGCAGTCTTTTCCCTCCTGGGTGACAAGGGTATGCTGTGTTTGGTATCCCTGGGTTTGAAATATAATTCTGAATATTAATGTGCCAGTTGCTAGAATACAACCTGCACATACTGGACTTTATTAATATTAGTATGAAACTGCAGTTGGGGCTTGGTCATTAACTTGGGGGCTGCCTAGCACCCATCCCCAAACTGGACTGATTGGTCATTTTTTTCTCAGGTGACACCCCTTTAATATCACAGAAAAAGACTGACAGGCCTGGAGAAGAGAGCTCTCATTTACCATCAATCAAGAAACATCTTTACGGACTTGAGAGCCAAGCCACATTTTTGCTCGCACAATTGGACTCTGCTAAAACCAAGGATTATGCAAGTATTCTGCCTTCTTAGCTCCTTTCTTTTATTTCTCTGTTGTTTTATTATTCTCTTTATGCCTTTGTTACATCTTTTTCTGTAAATATTTTAATTGCACCATTTTGACCTTTTTAGTAATAAACCCTATTTTGAAAAGTGTTGAACTGTCTCTAAAGCTTTTAATGCAAACTACAGAATCCCTGTCTCTTGAAGAGTGCTACTGTATGTAATAATCCTCTGAATATCTCTGTTTGTGGTGACAGTGTGTGTTACAGACGCTTATGCTAAAATCACAGTGTTATTGCTAGGATTTGTGAGTTTCTTCCTTCTCTGTAAAAAGGTGGTTGTCAGGAATGGACTCATCACTGGTGGTGGGACTCATCTGCCGTGTGGGCTGCAGTACCAGAGCTGACCAGCAGGTGCTCTCAGCAGCCAGAAGCTCACACGTGCAATCAGCCAAACCTGGGGCTGATTGCAGAAAGGTGTATTTAAGGCATGACCAGGCCTGTGATCTGGGCCTTGGTGTATGTTTTCCCATGAGCCTCTGTACCTGGTATCTTGTGTTCCTGCTTCGTTGCTGACCCGGCTTGATCCTGACCTCTGCTGACCGTCTCCTGTTGAACCCCTGGCTTGCCTGACCATCCTTCTGCCTGATCCCCTGTACCGCGCTGCCCGTGAGTTACTGAACCCGGCTTGTGACCTTGACCATTCTCTGCCTGCTCCTTTGGTACCTTGCTGCCCGCACGTTGCTGACTTGACCACGCTAACTACTCTGCCATCCATCCATCCTGCACGGATCCAGCCGTACCTGCACATACCTCTGGCGGATCCCTCTACCACTAGCAGGTGTACTCAGGGGCCGCGACCTGGTTCCTGTCTGCTCCAAGTCCATCCCCACCATCAGGGGCCCTGGTGAATAAGCAGACTGGGACTTAGACTCCGCGCCCTGGGGAATCCTGTCCTGGGGACCACTAGAGGTACCACCAAACGGTCATTACAGAACCCTACGGCCGGCCTGACCGTTCCACCTCTCCAGCCCTGACTACGCCTGTGTTCCTGCACCTACTAAGATTAGTGGAAGGTTGGTTGTTCACTGTGCGTTTATATATATATATATATATATATATATATATATATATCTGGGTGGCTAATAATAAACTGTATTATACTATACCTGAAACCTGCGTTTCCCTGTGTCAGTCCACACCTTTCTGGTCATTCCTAGATTCCTGACAGTGGTGGTGGCAGTGTGAAGGGTTAATTGTGTAATTAACCTAACCCAGTAACAATCGCTCTCAGGCAGCTGGCACATAGGTTATGGTCCCGCGAGCTGGAAAATCTTTGTGCAGGGCGCAGCTGAGAGTGGCATTGTTACGCAAGTGACAGCGCGGCGCGAGATTGGCTGGTCCTTCGGTCACGAGTTGGTGAGAAAGGCAGGGGTCGGGCGCAGCGTTCTGTCACATATTGGCTGGCAGTGTATATGGGATAATTCTGCATTAGAGCATTCAGTGCAGCGTTAGGAATTAGTTCTGCACAGAAGGATTGTAACCTTTGTGGAAACAGTCCTTAGAGACAAACAGTGCATATTTTTGTTTTTTTATAAAAGAGATGTACAGCAACAGCTCCTTCCTATTTCTGCTTTTCTTCTTGCAATTATGCCTGGTTTAGCTGAATACAAGAGAATGAGCAAAAATTATTTATGTGCGAAGTGTGAAGCAAGAGGAATTGACGTCGGTGGCAAGAATCGTGAAAGTTTGATTCATGCCCTACAGGAGTATGATATCCGAGCAGATCAGAACCCAGGGGAACCTGAAACTGAAGGGGTTTCAGCCATCTCCGACCCAGTAATTCAGATACGGCCTCGCAAGATGGGCAGACAAACACTGCCACTGGTGTACCTTAGAATGTCACTTCCACGCCACAGAATGAGCAGGCCAGCACCAGAGTGCCTGTAGCCAGCAGAGACTCTCCTCAAATGCAGGAAGCCCTGAAGCGCATCAGGGAGACAGATCCTCTGGCGTACCTGCAATTTCTGGAACGCCATGCTGAGAGAGAGGAGCGCCAGAATCAGAGGGAGGCTGATCACTGGCACAAACCGGAGATGGCTAGGCTCAGAACCTTGGGCCCCTAGAGCACAGGGACTCCTCTCTGCCCATGGGCACAGCAGCCAAATTCCCGGTATGGAAAAGGACAGTGACATTGACGTGTATCTACTGTCGTTTGAAAAAAATTGCCATCAGTACCATCTGCTCCAAGCACAATGGGCTCGGTACCTGACACCAGGGATATGAGGCAAGGCCCTGGATGCCTTTGTCAAATTGCCAGCGGAGCAGGACAACGATTATGAAGCTCTAAAGCACGCTATTGTCCAGAAGTATCAATTAACCCCGGAAGTGTACCGGAAGCAATTTAGGCGCTTGCAGAAGGGACCTGGGGACTCTTGTACGGATGTGGTAAGTCGCTAAAGCACCACATTCTGGCAGTGGAACAGAGGACTAAAAGCTGACTTCAAGTCCCTGGAGGATCTCATGATCCAAGATCAACTGCTGCATCTCTGTCCGGCAGACGTCAGACAGTTTGTGTTGGAGAGAGGACCAGCATGTCCACACGCGGGTACCTGACCACCGCAAGGCTCCTCCGAATGGCTGGAAAGGAGGGAAATCACCCATAGCAACCCCTCCTACATCGGTGAGTCAAGTTTCCCCTCACCCAACACCTGCAGTCCCGGGTGTCCCAGCAATCTCCACTGACACCTGCAAATGTTACACCTGTGGGAAACCTGGACATCTCAGGATGCAGTGCCCTGAGCAGAAGAAGATGACATCACCTGGATAGCCGGCCAGCAACTCTTCTTCCGTGCTGTTTGTCCACAGGAAAACTCGGGTAACCACTGCAAACTTGCAGCCAGTCACTGCGGGCAACCGGACCGTAACTGGTTTCCGTGACATGGGGTGGATGTCACCTTGATCAGACCAGAGGTGATTGAAAGAAAGAACATCATACGAGGAAAGTTCTTTACCCTCACTGGAGTTGTGGGGACCCGTTCAAGCATATCCGCGCTAAAGTGTTCATCGACTGGGGTGCAGGAAGGTGGGGGTCTCAGATGAAATTCCCACACCCGTTCAATTGGGTGCTGATTTAGGTACTCTTGTTTCCTATTGTGCCCCTGCTAAGAACACTCAGGAGGCCCCCATGGAACTCTCTGGACATACCAAGGTACTGTGTGCAGATGTTGGGTTACTATCTGGGCAACCTGTGGATGGACAGAGGGAGGGAGTGAATAGAGTGGGGGTACAGAGTTCTCCATCTCCTAAAGAAGCAGAGGAGACCCCTTTGCATGTGCAGGTATGAAACGCATGTGTAGTTGATGTTAATGTAATTACTGAATATAATGATGATGTTTTTTCATTGTTGGGGGTCACCCACAGTGCTGTGAAGTGGGCAAAGGTACAGTCTCTGGGTGCTGAGCAAAGGGATGGTCTGGATAGGCCCTTTCCTTGCTCCAGCCCAGAGGATTCTACCTTAATAACCCCCCAGCAGTTGTCTTTGTATGATACTGGACAGCTGGGTGGTACTTGTAGTCCCACAGCCCAGACAGCACTTGGAAGTGGCCAAAGTGTTAAAGCCATCAGCGGGCTAGCTGTGAGCTTCTTTACTGAGAAAGATAAACAACAGCTTGACTGAGACAGTGAGAAGCTAAGAATGAATAGTCTACCAGCCGGAGCTTGGGGACTGAAAAAGTTAACCAGCTGCTTATTGTGTCTAGCTAGCCTAGGGGACATGTATTAAGAGTGTCACCTGATATGGCCTGTCAAGGTCTTTGGTGAAAACCTAAAGCCAGGGAGGAAGTCACACCGAATTATTTCTGGCTTAGATTCACCCCCCCAAAACCAACCAGAACAACGCATGTCATAGGCAGCACACCTGGATTGGAAGTACGAGGGGCCCTATTGGAGTTGATAGCTGGCCCTCAGAGAGGGAGCTTAGGCCTTCAGCTCCAATCACCCTTCCTTTCCATCCAGGTACAGCAGCTGCTGGCAATGCTTAAGGTAAATGGTGTCTGGGTTCAGGGAAACCCTGGGAGGGCCCACCATGTTGTTCATGGGTTGGATGGCAGGGTGTAACCTTCCCTCATGCCTTTGGCCCACCTTGTCTCACAGGAGGTGCAGGCAGAATGGGCCAAAGAGACAGAGGGAATATCGCAGTCAGGGATCCAGAAGTCCTGCAGGGTCTGGGCTTCACCAGTAGTCCTGGTCCCCAAAAGGTATCAGATGACCAGGCTCTGTGAGGACCTTGGAAAACTGAACGCCAGCCCTGTGGTTGTGGCCAACCCCATGCCTAGGAACCATGAGGTAATGGAGCAGCTGGCAGGTGCCTGCTGTCTAACCATCATGGACCTGAACAGAGGGTATGGGCCAACATCTCTAATGACCTACAGTATGGAGTAGAACTGTGTGCAGTTGCCTACTTTAGGGGCCTTGCAGTGTTCGGCCGTGTTTGGGGAGAGCAATTTGGACTCCTGTCACAAGCAAACTGCCAGTGCCTAGTCTGACAGTCAAACATGGTAACTGTAAGAGAGGCATGTCAGCAGTTCAGCACTGGGAACCATAGGTAGGAAGAGAAATCCAGAGGTCTGGAACTGGGGAGGCTGAGGCAATTATGGCCTGGCCTACTCCCCAAGCCAAAAAGCAGGTTACATCAATTTTGGGTACAGCTGGCTATGGTAGGACACCTGGGTGCAACTATCATGGCTCAGCTGAACCTGTGACTGACCTAACAGACAGGAAACTGATGAAAATGGTGTCCTTGATGCCAGCATGTAAAGAGGACTGTTCAACCTGGATGAAGGTAGGCACACCTGTGAGGCGAGCTCCAGAATTCACCTGTCCGGTTCCAGTGCACACAGGTGCCACTACCTTCTAGTCAGATGTAGTCCTGAGCCTGAGGAATGAGACTGGTGAGGGAAATCTCATTCTCTACCTAGACAAGAAGCTACATCTCAGTATGTTAGCATATGACACCCCTGAACAGAAGTGTCTTGTGATCAGGTGGGCACCACAGAAGCTGTCGCGATATCCGGGTAGTCACAGCAGACTGGCACTCACCCCTCACAACTCACTTTGTTGGCACAACAGTGTTGCTAAGGAGAACAGCACCTTTCTCAAAAGGAACCGGGTTCTCCAGCAGTGCAGTTGTAACAGATCACACCAAGGTGAACGTCTAGGCATAACGGATCTACTAAAATCATAGTGTTATTGCTAGGATTTGTGAGTTTTCTCCTTCTCTGTAAAAAGGTGGTGGTGGCAGTGTGAAGGGTTAATAAAAAAAACAACAAAAAAGGCGGACTCGATGGACCACTTGGTCTTTTTCTGTCATCATTTTGCTATGCTTCTCTGTTAAAAAGATTCTGCATAAGCCATGCTTTAAATCTGAAAACCTGGTCTATAAATGATGGATAGATATGAAAATAAGAACACCTTGATTTTAAAGGAAATCTTTACTGGAAAAAACATGTATGCTACCAGCATTTCCAGAAATAGGACCTTGCTTTATGCACTGCTGCACAGTCATGTTGGAACAAAAAGGGGCCATCCCCAAACTGTTCCCACGAAGTTGGGAGTAGTGATGGGCCGAACACCCCCGTTTGGTTTGCGGTCGAATATTCAAACCTAACGAACATTCAACTGCAAACTTCGAACCTGGACAATTCACTAAGCGGTGTCTTACCACATCCGAGCATGCGGTAACATACCATACAGCTACTAAAATACCGCATGAGTTATATTATTAAGTCATGCGGTATTTTAGCAGTGAAAACATTCTTTAATGTTTCAGCTATCAGTGGGTTCCCCGTCAACCGGGTGACCCCGTCCCCTTGTGATGTCAGCATGCGCTGTTATTGGCCAAAGCATTGCTTTGGTCAGTCACAATGCATTGTCAGGGTGCAATGCATTGTGGGGCACGGCGGGCGAATAGCCCGCCAAACACTCTTACTGTTTGTGTGTTCGCCAAAACACACAAACAGCCAACTCTAGTTGGGAGCATGAAATTGTCCAAAATGTCTTGGTATTCCTTAAGAGTTCCCTTCATTGGAACTAAGAGGCCAAGCCCAACCCCTGAAAAACAGCCCCACACCATAATCCTTCATCCACTAAACTTTACACTTGGTACAATGCAGTCAGGCACATACCGTTCTCCTGGCAACCGTCAAACCAAGACATGTCCATCAGATTGCCAGACAGAGAAGCATGATTGGTCACTCCAGAGAACATATCTCCACTGCTCTAGAGTCCAGTGGTGGTGTGCTTTACAGCACAGCATTTGATGCTGATGTAAGGCTTGGGTGCAGTTACTCAGCCATGGAAACCCATTCCATGAAGCTCTCTATGCACTGTTGTAGTGCTAATCTGAAGGCCACACGAAGTTTGGAGGTCCTTAGCTATTGGCTCTGAAGATGATTGGCGACCTCTGCACACTGTGCGCTTCAGCATTCGCTGACCCCGCTCTGTCATTTTACGTGGCTGAGTTGCTGTTGTTCCCAGTTGCTTCCACTTTGGTATGATACCAATAAAAGCTGACCGTGGAATATTTAGTAGCAAGGAAATGTCACGGATGGACTTATTGCACAGGTGGGAACCTATCACGGTACTATGCAATATAGTATATACACTCACTGGCCACTTTACTAGGTACACCTCGCTAGTACCAGGTTGGACCCCCTTTTGCTTTCAGAACTGTCTTAATTCTTTGTGGTGTAGATTCAACAAGGTGTCAGGGCTCCCAGGTATGACCAGAGGTGTGTGACTGAAGCAGGGAAACGCAGACCTCAGATATGTTATAAACAATATAATTTATTAACACTAACAGTACAAACATAAACGCAGTGCAATACTAAAACATAATACAGTGCAAACAAACCAAACCACCCACAGATAACAATACATACAAGCAAGCGTCGTCAGGCAGGCCGGGTCAATATCAATAAGGCAGGTAGGTACAGGGGGAGCAAGCGGAGATTGGTCAGGGTCACAAGCCAGGGATCAGAACAGGTAGCAAGCAGCGTGGTACAGAGGGTCAGACAGAGGGTTGGTCAGGAGCGAGCCGGGATCAGAGCAGGAGAAGTCAGCAGCAGGACAGAAACAGGATGCAGGACAGAAACAGGATGCAGGACAGAAACAGGATGCAGGGCCCAGGACAAACACAACACCAAGGCAGAGTCTGTGGGTCTGGCCATCCCTTAAATACCCCAGCATCATCAGTTACAGGTGTTAGCTGGCTGCAAAGTTGAGTCTCTGATTGCAGGGAACACCCGCTGGCCAGCCCTGGTACTGCAGATCAAAAGGCAGGTGAGTCCCACCATTGCTGGCCAGTCCATTCCTAACAGTACCCCCCCCCTCAAGGAGCGGCCTCAGGACGCTCCAAACAGTCCTAGCTGGGCAAAATGTTCCACCGCCCGGGTCTGGCAACTGGCGGGATATCAAGGACTGGCACTCCGGGCAGCGGCACACCGGGCTGGACTCCGGGCAGAGGCACATCGAGCAGAGGCACACCGGGCAGAGGCACACCGGGCAGGACTCCGGGCAGAGGCACACCGGGCAGGACTCCGGGCAGAGGCACACCGGGCAGGACTCCGGGCAGAGGCACACCGGGCAGGACTCCGGGCAGAGGCACACCGGGCAGGACTCCGGGCAGAGGCACACCGGGCAGAGGCACATCGGATTACCAGGCGAAGCAGCAGGCAGCGGGCCCCCGGGCGGGGCTACAGGCACCGGGCCCCCGGGCGGAGCGGCAGGCACCGGGCCCCCGGGCGGAGCGGCAGGCACCGGGCCCCCGGGCGGAGCGGCAGGCACCGGGCCCCCGGGCGGAGCGGCAGGCACCGGGCCCCCGGGCGGAGCGGCAGGCACCGGGCCCCCGGGCGGAGCGGCAGGCACCGGGCCCCCGGGCGGAGCGGCAGGCACCGGGCGGAGCGGCAGGCACCGGGCCCCCGGGCGGAGCGGCAGGCACCGGGCCCCCGGGCGGGGCGGCAGGCACCGGGCCCCCAGGCGGGGCGACAGGCACCGGGCCCCCAGGCGGGGCGACAGGCACCGGGCCCCCAGGCGGGGCGACAGGCACCGGGCCCCCAGGCGGGGCGACAGGCATCGGGCCCCCAGGAGGGGCGACAGGCATCGGGCCCCCAGGAGGGGCGACAGGCATCGGGCCCCCAGGCGGGGCGACAGGCATCGTGCCCCCAGGCGGGGCGACAGGCATCGTGCCCCCAGGCGGAGCGGCGGGCGCCGGACCCCCAGGCGGAGCGACAGGTCTCGGGCCCTCAGGCGGAGCGGCGAGCGCCGGACCCCCAGGAGGAGCGACAGGTCTCGGGCCCTCAGGCGGAGCGGCGGGCGCCGGACCCCCAGATGGAGCGACAGGTCTCGGGCCCTCAGGCGGAGCGGCGGGCGCCGGACCCCCAGATGGAGCGACAGGTCTCGGGCCCTCAGGCGGAGCGGCGGGCGCCGGACCCCCAGGTGGAGCGACAGGTCTCGGGCCCTCAGGCGGAGCGGCGGGCGCCGGACCCCCAGGAGGAGCGACAGGTCTCGGGCCCCCAGGCGGAGCGGCGGGCACCGAGACACCAGGCACGACAGTGGGCTCCGAGTCAACTGGTATGACCGCAGGCACTGGGTCAGACATTGGATGGTCTGGCTGGACAGCGGGCATCGGGTCACCAGGCATCAGGTCATTTGGCTCGACAGCGGGCACCGCGTCATCTGGCAAGGCAGTGGGCTCCGAGTCAACTGGTATGACCGCGGGCACTGGGTCAGACATTGGATCGTCTGACCGGACAGCGGGCATCGGGTCACCAGGCATCAGGTCATTTGGCTCGACCGCGGGCACCGCGTCATCTGGCAAGGCCGTGGGCTCCGAGTCAACTGGCATGACCGCGGGCACCGGGGCAGACATTGAATCGTCTGGCTGGACAGCGGGCATCGGGTCACCAGGCATCAGGTCATTTGGCTCGACCGCGGGCACCGCGTCATCTGGCAAGGCAGTGGGCTCCGAGTCAACTGGCATGACCGCGGGCACCGGGGCAGACATTGAATCGTCTGGCTGGACAGCAGGCACCGCGTCATCTGGCAAGGCAGTGGTCTCCGAGTCAACAGGCACGACAGTGGGCACCGGGTCATCAGGTACCGGATTGTCTGGCTCGACAGCGGGCATCGGGTCATCAGGTATGACAGCGGACACTAGGTCACCAGGCATCAGGTCATTTGGCTTGCCAGCGGGCACCGCGTCATCTGGCAAGGCAGTGGGCACCGAGTCACCAGGTACGACAGCGGGCTCTGAGTCAATTGGCACGACAGCGGGCACCGGATCAGGTACCGGATCATCTGGATCAACCGCGGGCATCGAGTCAACTGGCCTAATAGGATCGTCAGGCTGGATCAGTTCATCATGCTGGGTAGAGGCATTAGGCCGAGTAGAGGCATCAGGCCGAGTAGAGGCTTCAGGCTGAAGAGAGGCATCAGGCCGAGTACAGGCATCAGGCCGCGTAGAGGCTTCAGGCAGAGGAGAGGCTTCAGGCAGAGGAGAGGCTTCAGGCAGAGGAGAGGCTTCAGGCAGAGGAGAGGCTTCAGGCAGAGGAGAGGCTTCAGGCCGAGGAGAGGCTTCAGGCCGAGGAGAGGCTTCAGGCCGAGGAGAGGCTTCAGGCCGAGGAGAGGCTTCAGGCCGAGGAGAGGCTTCAGGCCAAGTAGAGGCTTCAGTCTGAACCACGGAAGGCAGGCTCACCGGTTTGGATACTGGCAGGATGGTATTGGTTGGAAAGAATTTTCGCTTTTTTCTGGTTTTAACTACTGGAGCACTGCAAGTAAACGCAGGTCTGCAAACGAATGGAGCAGCTGGAGACAGAGAAGAACTGGAGGATGGAACAGGAGAGGGAGCAGTTGCTACAGAGGGCTTTTTTACAGGATTAAAGGCAGGATAGGTGCAGCGAGTGGGAACAGGGTACTGACATGCGGTAGATAGCCAAGTATACTGGGCTGTAACTGGAGGAGCTGGTGGGAATACAGGAGTAGAGTTAGAAGCAGGACTGGGTCTTTGTAAGCTGACTGAGGCTGGGTGCAACAAATCTGTCCATGTCTGCAGTAGGGGTTGAACAAAGCTGAGCTTACACAAAGCCTGTCTGGTCAATGACTGCACTGCGTTTATACAATCTCGCAGTGTCTGTGGTGAACATGTGGAATAACGCTCCAGAAAGTAACCCACATCATCCTCTAATAACCACACCAGGGACTCTACCTGGTCTGCACTAAATGGTGGCAAAAATTCATCCCTGCATTCGGGGGAACCAGATGAAACCAACTCTGCACAAACCTCAATCAATGGCTGCACCTCAGAGAACACTGTGCCCTGATCTACTAGAACATGAGCGAGCCGTATACATTCTAGCAATTCATCCCGGGGATACTCCTTCAGAGTTTGATAAGCATACTCCCTGTCATCAAACACTAGCAGATATAAATACTCAACCTCATCAAGATCCATCCTTCCCATCAACAAGCCAAGATGGCTTCCCTGTGCAGCCACTTCTGGTCAGGATTGGCCTTGGTGTAATGTCAGGGCTCCCAGGTATGACCAGAGGTGTGTGACTGAAGCAGGGAAACGCAGACCTCAGATATGTTATAAACAATATAATTTATTAACACTAACAGTACAAACATAAACGCAGTGCAATACTAAAACATAATACAGTGCAAACAAACCAAACCACCCACAGATAACAGTATATACAAGCAAGCGTCGTCAGGCAGGCCGGGTCAATATCAATAAGGCAGGTAGGTACAGGGGGAGCAAGCGGAGATTGGTCAGGGTCACAAGCCAGGGATCAGAACAGGTAGCAAGCAGCGTGGTACAGAGGGTCAGACAGAGGGTTGGTCAGGAGCGAGCCGGGATCAGAGCAGGAGAAGTCAGCAGCGGTTCAGAAACAGGGTGCAGGACAGAAACAGGATGCAGGGCCCAGGACAAACACAACACCAAGGCAGAGTCTGTGGGTCTGGCCATCCCTTAAATACCCCAGCATCATCAGTTACAGGTGTTAGCTGGCTGCAAAGTTGAGTCTCTGATTGCAGGGAACACCCGCTGGCCAGCCCTGGTACTGCAGATCAAAAGGCAGGTGAGTCCCACAATTGCTGGCCAAGTCCATTCCTAACACAAGGTGTTGGAAACATTCCTCAGAGATTTTGGTCCATGTTGACATGATAGCATCATGATTTATTGGCTGCACATCCATGAACCGTTGATACAAGGCAGGACTGATCCATACTTTCATGTTGTTTATACCAAATTCTGACCCTACCATCTGAATGTTGCAGCTGAAATCAAGACTCATCAGGCCAGGTAACATTTTTTCAGTCTTCTATTGTCCAATTTTGGTGAGCCTGTGCAAATTGTAGCCTCCATTTCCTATTCTTAGCTGACAGGAGTGGCACCCGGTGTGGTCTTCTGCTGCTGTAACCCATCTGCATCAAGGTTCAACGTGTTGTACATTCAGGGATGGTATTCTGCATACCTTGGTTGTAATGAGTGGTTATTTGAGTTGCTGTTGCTTTTCTATCATCTCGAACCAGTCTGCCCTTTCCCATCTGACCTCTGACATCAACAAGGCATTTTTGTCCACACAACTGTCACTCACTTGATATTTTCTCTTTTTTCGACCATTCTCTGTAAACCCTAGAGATGGTTGTGCGTGAAAATCCCAGTAGATCAGCAGTTTTTGAAATACTCAGACCAGCCTGTCTTGCACCAACAACCATGCCACGTTCAAAGCCACTTAAATCCCTTTTCTTTCCCATTCTGATGCTCAGTTTGAACTTCAGCAAATCATCTTTAGTACGTCTAGATACCTAGATGCCTAAATGCACTGAGCTGCTGCCATGTGATTGGCTGATTAGCAAGTTGTGTTACCAAGCAATTGAACAGGTGTACCTAAGTGTGTGTGTATGTATATATATATATATATATATATATATATATATATATTGTGACAGTGTGGCGATCTGTCACGATGCTGAAAGGTTATTTCACCCAGGAGTCTCAACAAGGCAAGTTGAGGGGCTCCAGGGTAAGTGTTTGATACAGAGGAAAGCAGCTTTTCACTTTCCTCATTTGTTTGTAAGGTCCATTTTGGGACCTGGAGCCTGGAGATTTCAAAGCGATTTGGGAGGGATGAAATCTCCAATCCTGGGACCTGGTTTTGGGAATGGCCAGGACAATGATTGCACAGCTGTGTGCAGGCCTTTTCATAGAGGCCTAACCATGATTCTGTGCTCCACCCTGGCAGATAGGAGGTCTCTTCCTTGGAGTCAGGAGGGCCTCACCAAGGAGAGGTGGAAGCCAGAGTTGCTGTGTGTGTTCGTTCAAATAGCTCTACCATTTGAAGTGAGTTTTCACTATATATAAAACATTTTTTTTCTGATTATAGATTAATATTTCACCCAAGCATGTTTGAATCTTCTTACTGTTGACTGACTCACTACTCTTGGAAGTATATTTGTTAGAAATTCTGTATATAGTCCTGCAGAACAGACAGTGCACAGTTCACACGTGCTTTTCTGCTTCACTGCAACAAGGAAACAGGAAAAGTTATTCAGAGAAAAGGCAGAGAGTATACCATAGGTGCACCTACAAACTTATAAACACTGCCATTTACTAGTTAAAGAACATATCTTTACTAAATACTGATGTAGTTGTTGCACACAATACCTAAACACTGTAATCCAGCAAATTTTAAAGCATCAACTGCTCTTTTTGGTAAAATAATACTTGCTAGTACCAAAATGATTAATTGAGAGGTAGTACAAGAGGAAATAACATACAAAAGCAGTTTACCACATGAGGGAATCAGAGCTCCAAGCCCACACAGGGAATAATACTTTCTAAGATTAGTCTTGAACGTCTCTCCTGCTAGTTTGAGGTCATGTTCCATGTTCTTGATCTTAAAGTGTTACTAAACCCACAACCGTAAAATCAGTCTGTATATGTAGTAAAGCAACATTGGTATAGTCACTGTGGAACCTAAGGGGTTAATCTGCATTGTGTAAAAAGGATGGTTGATCCCAACTTCTCTAATCCTCCCCTTTTTCCAGTGCCCCCCTCTTATCTCCTGATAAGACATATCATCTGGAGATACTGCACATGCTCAATTTGGTGTGTATTGCTAGAAAGGTTTTTTTTTTTTTTTTTATTCTTGGGAGGGTGTAAGTGATCAGCACAGTCCAGACATAGGTCAGGGGTTCTGAATCCTCCTAGAGAACTCCTTCCTACAAGCTTTAACTAGTGCTCAGCTGGACGCTGATAGAAGTCACCAGACTGCTCTAACTGCTGATGAGAAGAAAAGGTATTTAGCAGTTTATCTTTATTAAAATTATTGCATTTCCATGTTCTGTGTACTGTGGGAGACTAGATATACTGAATGCAGGGTCCTGGGTTTAGTAACGCCTTAAATATATTGCCCTCCTGGACCTTTTTCACCAACTTGATGTATTTAAAAGTTTGCCATGTCTCCCCTTTCTCTTTTTTTTTTTGCTGTTCAAACTGTACATATTAAGTTCTTGAAGTCTCCTCCCCGATATGTTTTATCCTTTAGACCTTTCACCATTTTTTTTGGACTCGTTCTATCTTATCAATATCTTTTTGTAAGTGAGGTCTCCAGAACTGGACACAATATTCTAAATGAGGTCTAAATAAAGATCTATATAGGGGACTCAGGGCCTCCTTCCTCCTGCTGGTGACCCATCTAGTGATATAAAGATCTATATAGGGGAATCGGGACCTCCCTCCTGCTGCTGGTGACACCTCCTAAAGATCTATTTAGGGCAGGCATGTCCAAAGTCCGGCCCGCGGGCCAATTGCGGCCCGTGTTCCGGACTGAAACGGCCCCACAGGTGAGCTACCCAAATATATAACTTACGGCCCCCGGTAGTGATTCCCTGAAAGCTACTGGGGACTCCAGCCAACTCTTGACATCATCAGCTGGCGCAGGAAGGAGAGCCCAAATCTCGCAACGTCCGAGATCTCGTGAGATTTGCGCTTTCCTTCTCTGTGTGCCGGCTGATGATGTCAATTCCCGCTCGACAGATCCCTGGAATCCCCAGTGGCGTTCGCAGAATCACTAGTGGAGGGCCGTAAGTTATATATTGGGCAGCTCATATGTGGGGTCCGGAACGTGGGCCTAGGGATCCCAGGTGGTGCGCAGGGAATTATTACTGGGGCTACCATTTACCATTATTTACTATGTCTGCAGTCTCTGGTCATGTCCGCAGTCTCTGGTCATGTCCGCAGTCTCTGGCCATCTCCCGTACTGTGTCCGCAGTCTCTGGCCATCTCCCGTACTGTGTCCGCAGTCTCTGGCCATCTCCCGTACTGTGTCCGCAGACTCTGGCCATCTCCCGTACTGTGTCCGCAGTCCATTGGTTCAGAATTTTTTTTCCTGTTTTTCGCCTCTAAAACCTAGGTGCATCTTATGGTCAGGTGCGTCTTATGGAGCGAAAAATACGGTATCAATTTGGGCTATAATGGATTGGTGCTCAGGATCGCTTGACGTCATCAGACAGTGCAAGGAGAAACAAAGCCCAAATCTCGCGACCTCCGAGATCTCGTGAGATTTGGGCTTTCCTTCTCCCTGTGCTGGCAGAGTGATTTAACACCTGTTTAGATTTGTCATCCAAGTCACAAAATGAAAAGTATGCCGTTTTTCAATAAACTTTTGCATAAAATAGTTCATTTGCATTTAATGTTAATGGTTCATTAGAATGTCGGGCAAAATGGTCGGCCCTCGCACATGTTCACTTCATCAAATCTGGCACTCTTCCAAAAAAGTTTGGACACCCCTGATTTAGGGGAACGGGACCTCCCTCCTCCTGCTGGTGACCCCTCTAATGATATAAAGATCTATATAATGGAAATCAGGACCTCCCTCCTCCTGCTGGTGACACCTCTAGTGATATAAAGATCTATATAGGGGAATCGGGACCTCCTTCCTCCTGCTGGTGACACCTCTAGTGATGCATCCTAGAATTCCATTCACTTTTCCCACTGCCTGGCCACACTGTTTGCTCATTTTGCAATCATCTGAGGTAAGTACCCCCAAATCTTTTTCCTCTGTAGTGCTAGCCAACACTGTACCCCCAATGTTGTAAAAGAATATGCCTAAGGAAAAAGAATCCCTTGAAAGATTACATTAAGGCCTCAGGCAAACAGGACACTTTTTTTTTTTTTCTCCCCTCATTGCCTTTGCTCCAGTGGAGGAAAAAGCAGCATAAAAAGTGCTTAAACCTGCATTTTGCAAATGCATTTAGGTGCGTTTAGACACAGTAAGTGGTTTTGTGTTCATTCTTTCTATATTCTATTCTGGTCATTGGAATGAATGCTGAACACACGTTTAGATACATCTAGTGATTTTTCTGCCAAAACGCTCCTCTCTTGACTGCACAAGTGATGTTTCTTCAGCCTCTAAAAGCATGTAAGGGCCTATGTGTGCAAGGACCCATAAGCTAACATACAAGGGCATTTAGACGCAATAAAAAAAAGTCAAACGCCTTTAAAAAAAAATGTGTTTAATGCTACTGGCACTTTCTTCACAGCTTTGACCATACTTCCAGCGATGCCAAATCATGTTCCAGATGCCTCCAGGGACATCAACCCTATTGTATAACTGTCATCAGCAACAAGACATACACTACTATCATCATCCTTTTTGTTTATCAGTCTACATATAGATTAAATAAAACATGATCTTTTTACTGAGCCTTGTGGTACACCAATAGTGACAGCTCTCCGTTCCAAATAAACCCCATTAACAATCACATTCCGGTATCTATTCTTTAGCCAACTGCATATCCAAAGAACCACTCAAGGGTTACCTTGAACAACTTCTTCATTAGATCATTATGTGGAACTGTATGCTGAAACCAAGATATGCTATGTCCACAGCACCACCCTGGTCAAAAAAATTGGTAATATATTCCAGAAATTCAATGAGATTAGTCCGACATGATCGGGTCCAGCTAGTTGTGTGTTTTTAGGTGATCAATGATCCTTCTTTTCAGGAGCGATTCCATTGACTTGACTTCAACCGCCATTAAACTCACTATCCTGTAATTGCCACTTTGCCGCCAGCTTCTTCCTATCCTGACCTTGGATAGGTACAATATTAGCTGTCCACCAGTCATGGGGAATTTCTCCTGTTAGAGATTGATTAAAACGATCTGTAATGTTCAGACAACTAGACCTCAAAGTTCTCTTGGATGAATACCATCAGGGCCCATTGTTTTATCAAGCTTTATCTGAGCCAATTCCTCTACTACGTCTGTCTCTAGAAATCCTGAAAATGAACCGTCATTACTTCTAGTGACTGTAGAAGTCCAGCACTTGTGTCCCATCCAGGGGCAGACTGACCATTTGGAAACTCTGGCACTGCCCCAGGGCCTGGGGTCAGTAGGGTGCCCCATGAGATGCCCCTGGTACCTTCTTCATAGGCTTTTTTGAGTTTGGGCAAGGACACAGGAGCCCCATGATCCCTTATTGCCTGGGGGCCCCATGTATTGTTAGTCCGCTCCTGGTCCCATCCTAGCTGTTCTTTAACCAGGTGCCGCCTGGCCTATGGCCGGGCAAACACTTCGTCCTTCCCAGATCGCACTATGCGCGTGCCCGCAGGGCTGTGCTGTGGTGAGACCTGTCACAGGCTGTGTACCTCGTACAGGGCCGATGACAGATCTGTGTACCAGCCCTGTTGCCAGTACCATGTGACCAATCACAGCAGGTCACATGACCATTATATACAATGGATGACTTCCTTTTATGCCATCCATTGTATACAAGTGTCTAGCTGTGAATGGTCACAGCGATCACATGCACAGGCCGTGACCAATCGATGCTATCCACAAGAAAAACCTGAATTAATCGATTTCATTCAGTTAAATACTTGCTTATATCAAAGAAATTCTTTGCTATAATCAAATTGTGTTTAAAAAAAAAAAAAAAAGAAAATACTGATCACTTCCCCAAAGTAGTACAATGTTACTATGGTAACATTATACTACTTTGGTCATAGTGCAATATGAAAAAAAATCTTAAAAGAGAACAAATATTTAAAAAAAATTATTTAAATTATAATTTTTTTTGTACTGTCATCAGTGTCCCGGATCACCACCACACCAGTTATATGCTGACACTGTACTGCACTGGTGACAGTATGTAAAAAGAAAAAAATATAAGCAAGCATTTACGTGAATGACATCGATTCATTCAGGGTTTTTTTTTTTTTTTTTGTGCTTAGCTGTGATTTGGCCACAGCTAATCGCATGACACAGCTGGGCTGTGATTAGCCCAGCTTGTGCATGTGATTGCTGTGACCAATCACAGCTACACACACTAGTATACAATGGATGGCATGAATGAAGCCATCCACTGTATACAACTGTCATGTGACCTGCTGTGATTGGTCACAGCAGGTCACATGGTATCGACAACGGGGCCGGTACTCAGATCTGTCATCGACCGTGTCCGAGGTACACGCCCGGTGACAGATTGTGCGGCTCTGCAGGCGCGCAAACTGCGCATGCCTGGGAGGACGCCATATGGCGTCCACCCGGAACGCTAATGGACTTTGCACGCCGCCATTCGGCCATTGGCCAGGCGGCTAATGGTTAAAAGTGTTACTAAACCAAGGATCCTGCATTCACTATATCTTGCCTTCCTGGATCCTGCATTCACTATGTCTGGTCTCCCACAGTGCACAGAACATGGAAATGCAATTATTTTAGTAAATCTATACTGCTAAATACCTTTTCTCATCAGCAGTATATAGCAGTCTTGTGACTTCTATCAGTGTCCAGCCGAGCATTGGTTAAAGCTTTTAGGAGTTTTCATTCTGCTCTAGGAGGATGCAGAACCCCTGACCTCTGTCTGGACAGTGCTGATTGGCCCTGTGCTGATCATATGCACCCTCCCAAGAAAAAAAAAAAACCTCTCTAGCTATACACACCAAACTGAGCATGTGCAGAGTGACTCCACACGATATGCCTTATCAGGAGATAAGAGGGGGACACTGGAAGAAGGGGAGGATCAGAGAAGTCAGGATCAAACAGTATTTTTACACAATGCAGAGGATTAACCCTTAGGTTCCACAGTGAGTATAACAAGGTTGCTTAACTGCATGTACAGACTGATTTTACTGCTGTGGGTTTAGTAACACTTTTTAGTAAAAGTGGATATGCCCTCATACTGTACATTATATGTATTACATATAGGTGACAATTGTTGCCTAGATTTTTTTTTTTTTTTTTTTTTTTTATACCTCCCCTTGTGTTTACTTTCCTTTCAGGTTATTGGACCTCTGCATTGAATCACAGCTGAGTTCTTAGCTACAGACAAAGGTACAAATGAAAAATGAGTTTATGTATACATTGAGAATTACTCCATTTGTTCCATCTGGTAGCAGTCTCATTGACTTTGTTCCCTGATGTGGTGCAGGTGTGTATATTGCTCTCCATGGCGATAAAAAGGGTTTGAAAACCTAAGCTATACTTCAGTTTATATAAAATTACGTTATGATCTCTCTTCTAAGGTAAAACAGTGCAAGCTCCTTGAAATATGTACACCCTATTCTCATCACATCATGGTCACATGACCATCCCCAGCACCATGACAATAACACAAATGGGTTCCAGTCACACACTGAAGCACACACAAGGGTGGCTCCTCATGACCCTTCAAGGCAGTGGAGCCACTCTCAAGACAAAAATGGAGATTAGAGAAACCTCCAAGACAGAATGCAAACAAGTGGCAGGCTACAGATAGAAAGCAAACAGCAAAACATGGTAGATTCTTCAGTATAGTTTTATATATCACATTTCATGTTGAGGGTTTAACACTTTAAAAGAGAAGTAGGGGCAAAGCTTTTTTGGCAATGCTTCACTTTTGGTTCACAGGAATACTCTCCTGTGCTCAGGGGTGAACTGACAACTCATGGGGCCCCCGGGCAATAGGGGATCATGGGCCCTCGTGTCTTTGCCCACACTCAAAAAAGCCTATAAAAAAGGTACCAGGGGCATTTCATGGGGCCCCCTACTGACCCTGGCCCTCTGGCAGTGCCCAAGTGCTCAAATGGTTAGTCCGCCCCTGCCTGTGACCCAGAATCAGCCAATAGTGGGCTAAAGTCTGCTGTCAGTTGACATCACAGATCAGCTCCAGGCTCTGGCAGGATCTCAACCTTCTTGTTGGGATCCACCCGGATTGACAGCTGGCTCCGGCTCTCAGTGCACTGCCCACCCCCTCTCCAGCTTGGTGCTGAAGTGGCAGAATGGAGAGCAGTGTCTAACAGTCACTCTGAGAAGATCGAGAACTGAGTGATCAGCGTGGTCACTCAGCTCTCAGTCTTAGAGTTGGTGGGGGACAGCTGAAGCATCACTTCAATGCTGCAGCATAGAAGTGAGTATGTGTGTTTGTTTTTTTTTTTAGTAACCCCACACTTCTCCTTTAAATGCCCCTATATACAGTCATGGCCAAAAATGTTGGCACCCCTGCATTTCTGTCAGATAATGCACCACTTTGCCCAGAAAATTGTTGCAATTACAAATGTTTAAGCTTTCCCGTGTTTATTTCTTTTGTTTGTATTGGTATGACACAAAAGTGAAGAAAGAAAAGAGAAACAAAAAGCCAAATCTGACACGTTCCATGCAAAACTCCAAAAATGGAGTGGACAAAATTATTGGCACCTTCTCACAATTGTAAGAAAAAATCGCATTCCAAGTTTGATCCTGTAATTTGTAATTAAACTGGCCTGTATCAACAGGTGCTGACTAGAGATGAGCGAATTATTAAAAAATTCGATTCGGCCGATTCGCCGAATTTCAGGAAGAAATTTGATTCGATGCGAATAAATTCGCTACGAAGTTAACTTATAAAAAGGGTTTCTAGGCTTCAGAGAGCCTTTAAATTAGTGCAGAACACTGTACCTTTAATTTAAATGCCCTTGGAGATGAGAAGGATGAGAAGGATGAGAAGGATGAGAAGGATGAGAAGGATGAGAAGGATGAGAATTCCAAGCCGGCAAAAAGTGTATCTGCAGAGCTCCGCTATTTCTGACAGTTCTGTGACATTCCCTCCATACAGCGGTTGAAACATTGTATCTATTTGTTTCCATAAATGGAACCATTTATGGAAACAAATAGATACAATGTTTTAACCGCTGTATGGAGGGAATGTCACAGAACTGTCAGAAATAGGCTATTTCTGACAGTTCTGTGACATTCACTCCATACAGCGGTTTCAACAACATTCACTCCATACAGCGGTTGAAACATTGTATCTATTTGTTTCCATGAATGGAAACAAATAGATACAATGTTTCAACCGCTGTATGGAGTGAATGTCACAGAACTGTCAGAAATAGCGGAGCTCTGCAGATACACTTAGCGGAGCTCTGCAGATACACTTTTTGCCGGCTTGGAATTATTCTTATTTTCATCCTACTTCTTCTTCTTCTTCTTCATCCTCATCCTCAGAAGAAGAAGAAGAGTATGAGGATGAAGAGGAAGAAGAAGTAGGATGAAAATAAGAATAATTCCAAGCCGGCAAAAAGTGTATCTGCAGAGCTCCTCTATTCTGCAGATACACTTAGAGGAGCTCTGCAGATACACTTTTTGCCGGCTTGGAATTATTCTTATTTCCATCCTACTTCTTCTTCTTCTTCCTCATCCTCTTCTTCTTCTGAGGATGAGGATGAAGAAGTAGGATGAAAATAAGATTAATTCCAAGCCGGCAAAAAGTGTATCTGCAGAGCTCCTCTAAGTGTATCTGCAGAATAGAGGAGCTCTGCAGATACACTTTTTGCCGGCTTGGAATTATTCTTATTTTCATCCTACTTCTTCTTCTTCTTCTTCCTCATCCTCATCCTCATCCTCAGAAGAGGATGAGGATGAGGATGAAGAGGAAGAAGAAGTAGGATGAAAATAAGAATAATTCCAAGCCGGCAAAAAGTGTATCTGCAGAGTTCCTCTATTTCTGACAGTTCTCTGACAGCTCCTTCACATGTACAGCGGTTGAAACATCTGTTTCCGAATAAAAACATCTGTATCCTAAATGGAAACAAATAGATACAATGTTTCAACCGCTGTACATGTGAAGGAACTGTCAGAACTGTCAGAAATAGCGGAGCTCTCTGCAGGGACAGTTTTGCCGGCTGATCGGGAAAAATCCGATTCGCGCACCCGAAGTAGGCAAATATTCGGATTCGACGCGAATCGAATTTTTCCTGAAATTCGTATCGAATTCCACTTCGCCTGGTTCGATTCGCTCATCTCTAGTGCTGACAATATAGAAATCACATCAACAACCAGTTAAAATGGTGAAAAATTGACTCAACCTTTCTGTTGTGTCTCTGTGTGTCACATGGAGCATAGAGAAGAGAAACAAGAGAAAAATTGTGGAAAAGCATGGACAATCTCAAGGTTACAAGTCCATCTCCAGAGATCTTCAGGAATGTTGAATTTATATTCCCCGACGCCCGGGACATGTAGTTTTGGGCACCAGGCAGGTAGGTTTTTTTTTTTTTTTTTTTTCGTCCTTCAGCCTTGCTGTGGGTAAGCAGCAGGGATCACCTGTCAGATGGAAGCAGCTCTGCTGCCGACTGCTTCCAAACAATGCCAGCCAACCCCCCTCGTGAACCACCCACTGTCTCCCGGGCTCCGCTTGTCCATCTGCGGGCCCGAGACCGGTGCACCACTGTCAGCTAGAGGGGAGGGAGGAGACGGACACATCTGCTCCCCTCCCATTCTTGTCCTAACCTGAAGGTGACGTTATGATGTCACTTCCGGGTCCCCGTTCAAAGATTTCCCGGCCTCGATGTGCACTGCATTACATTCAGGGGAGGCATCCAGGGTGTTTTAGACCCTGGATGTCTCAATAAAGAGAACATGTCACCAAAAATCATCACATGGGGGACTTTGTCCCCTATATGATAAAAAAAAGTTGATGTTTTACCAAATAGAAAAAACTTTTAAAGTTACACCCAAGCACATAACATCCTTCCCACCCCCCCCAAAAAAATTGAGGTCCCCCCCACATATATGCATGTGCAAACATAAAGCACACGCCGGGGTGGCTATGCATGAAAATGTCCTTTTTACACGTTACATATCGCCGCGCACAGCAGAGTGTGTGTGTGTGTGTGTGTGTGTACACACACACGTGTGTGATTTTGTGCACCTGTGCCGCCCTGTAGTAGTATTTCTGCTATAGGGTGGTCAGGAAGCGGTTTGTGTTATGTGTTACTCTGACAATTGTGCGGTCATGCAACGCTGCACCAAAATTAAATTTTCATTTTTTTCCCCCATGAATTGGGCTTTCTTTTGGTGGTATTTGATCGCCTGTGCGGTTTTTATTTTTTTGCGCTATAAAAAAAAAGGCCGACAATTTTGAGAAAAAAAACTATTTTGGACTTTTTGCTATAAAACATGTCCAGTAAAAAAATTTATTCTGCGACATGTCTTTGCTAAAAAAAAAAATCCCAATATGTGTAAATCAATTGGTTTACGTGAACGTTATAGCGTTTACAAATGGCAGTATACATACTGGATTTTTTATTTTTTATACTAATAGTGGCGATCAGTGACTTATGGCGGGACTGCGGCGGACATTCTGACACTGGGGGGAACTGACTTGGGGTCACTGAGATCCTCAGTGACACCAATACAGTGATCAGTGCAAAACAAAAAACACTGACACTGTACTAATGGCACTGGGGAGGAAGGAGTTAACTGAGGGGAGTGTTTTACTAGGGGGCAGGGGTGTGTGCTTCACTGTTACACACTGTTCCCTGAGGCTGTGACCAGTGATCCCGGAACAGTGAGCACAGTGAGCAGAAAGCTGACAGGGAGGAAAGCTCCATTGAAAACAATGCAGCCTTCCTCTGTCTGTGATTGCCGGCAATCGCCGGGCTCCGGGGGGTAATCACCGGCCGGGACCCAGTGATTGACACCCGCGGCCGCGATCAGTGCTGCGGGTATGGCGGTCACGCAATTCGCGTGTGCCCCCCTACCCCAGAAAACAAGATCACGTTTATATACACGTGATCCTACACACAGGGGCCACCTTGTAGCAGTATATGTACTGCGGGCAGTCCCCTAGTGGTTAAACTTGTGCAAAAAAAAAATGCAAAAACGGCTCTGGCAGTGAAAGGGATAAAGGATAAGCCAGATACTCCCCTTTCCTGATGAGCACCCAATCGGAGCTCATTACACTGCAAAGTATCTCCCCTCCCTGCTAGTCCCCGGGTGCGGTGCTGGAGAGAGGCAGGGAGGGGAGGAGGAGATAAACCGTGCAATGTTAAACTATTACTGTTTAAGTCGTCATAAAGTCTCTTTATTTTAAAAGCCCCAACATTCCTAAAAGCACCTCCGATTTTAAATACGGTTTTGGTTCAAATGTATTTATGTTTTATTAGGACAAGTAGATTGTCATGAGGGACAAGTAGACTGGGGCACCGATTTTAGTCCCTTGACAAGGAGTTTTTTTCAAAAATTTCCACAACCTTGTTAATGTTCCTGTGTCCACTGTGTGCAACATTGTCAAGACGTTTACAGCCCATGGCACTGTAGTTAATCTCCCTGGATGTGAACGAAAGAGAAAAATTGATTAAAGTTTGCAACATAGGATTGTTCAAATGGTGGCTAAAGAACCTCGTTCAACATCCAGACATATTTAAGCTGACCTTCAGGCTAGGGATGTCTTTGATGTTCAAATTGAATGTAAGTTTGGCAAACACACCAACGGTAAGGGCTGTTTGCCCGCCGCGCCCCACAATGCACTGCACTCTGACAGTGCATTGTGATTGGCCAAAGCAATGCACCTGACTACAGGTCAGGTGCAATGCTTTTTCCAATCACAGCACAATTGCTAGCGGTGATGCCACTGCTAGCTCTGCCCAATTGTTCACATCTGACCAGCAAACGTCCGATAATGGTGAGTGTTTGGACAGGTCGGTGGGCATTGTTTTAAAATTTATTTTGGTGAGTCAGCATTGTCATGATGACGCCAGACGCCGTCATTGATGGATTACAACGATGGAACCATTTTTTTGGCTTTTTTTTTTTTAACCACTTGCCTACCGGGCACTTATACCCCCTTCTTTACCAGGCCAATTTTCAGCTTTCAGCGCTGTCGCTCTTTGACAATTGCATGGTCATGCAACATTGTACTCGTATATGAAATTTTTATAATTTTTTTCTCACAAATAGAGCTTTCTTTTGGTGGTATTTAATCACCGCTGGGCACTTTACTTTTTGCGCTATAAACAAAAAAAGTGCAAAAAATTTGAAGAAAAAAAAAGTTTCTTTGTTTCTATTATAAAATTTTTCAAACAGGTAATTTTTCTCCTTCACTGATGTGCGTTGATGAGGCAGCACTGAAAGGCGGCACTGATGGAGCCTGATAGGCAGCACTAATGAGGTGTCACGGATAGGTGGCACTGATAGGCAGCACCAATGAGGCGGCACGGATAGGCGGCACTGATAGGTGTCACTAATGAGGTGTCACTGATAGGTGGCACAGGTGGGTGGCACTGACTGGGTGCACTGCTGGGCACAGGTGGGCGGAACTGGTGTGTAGCACTGCTGGGCACCGATCATCAGTGCCCTGATGATCGGTGCTGATCCCTGCTCTGACAACTGCCGGTTCTCGGCAGTACTTTCCTCACGCTCTGACAGCGTGAGGAAAGTGCAGCCGAGAACCGGCAATTGCATTTCCCGGTGATCAGCGTGTCATTGGACACGGCTGATCACGTGGTAAAAGGCTGCTGTGATTGGCCTTTTACCACATCACATGATCAGCTGTGTCTGTAGGACACAGCGATCACGGAGATCGCTGGGTGGGCACGCAGGAGAGCTCGTTCTGGGAGGACGTCATATGACGTCCTCCCAGAACTGGCCGGCCGCAGTGTAGCCGTCATTCGGTTATCTGCGGTCGGCAGGTGGTTAATAAAGGACTTGTCAAAAACTGTTGTGTTTTTATTCACATTTTACACCTATTTGGTAAATGGGTAGGGGTGCTATGTACCCCATACTCATTCACAAGGGGGAGGCCGGGATCTGGGGGCTCTGTTTTTAAAGGGGGCTTCCAGATCCTGATAAGTAACCCCCCCCCCCCCCCCGCAAACTCCCACAGCCCAGGGTTGTGTGGAAGAGGCACTTGTTCCCATCAATATGGGGACAAGGTGCTTTGGGGGGAGCCCTACCCTAAAGCACCCCCCCTATGTTGAGGGCATGTGGCCTGGTATGGTTCCCCCCCATGTTTTGGGGGTGGGGTTCCCCTTAAAAGTCCTACCAGGCTTAAAGGGCGCAGTTTGGGTTTTAGGGGGCATCCCATGCACTTTTCACCATCATTTTTGGGATGAGGGGTTCCCCTTAAAAGTCCTATTAGGCCTAAAGGGCCTGGTATGGCTTTTAGGGGTAAGCCCACACATTTTTTGAGAATTTTTTTTTTTACTGTGGAGTCTCTCCTAACCTTCCTACCAGACCTAACGGGTCTGGTAAGGATTAGGGGGAGGGTGACCCCACACTGTCTTTATAAAAAAAAAAAAAAATGGCATTTTTTTTTTAACTTCACAAATTTTTGTTACTTTAAGCAATGAAAAATGACTGCCCCTTTTAAAAACAGTACTTTTTTTTGAATAATTTTTTTTCACTGATTCATGTCCCTCAGGACAGTACCCAAGTTCCCATACCCCTTTTTTATGGACACTTTTGAATTCAAAAGTTCGAGTCCCATAGACTTGCATTATGTTCGAAGTTTGTGCTCGTTGAATGTTTGTCTGCAAACCGACCAGGGGGGTGTTCGACCCATCATCCCTTCAGGAACAGGGTACACCTGTGTCAGCTCGCACTATATGTCCCCATCTGAATGAGAAGGGACACTACGGTAGGAGACCCAGGAGGACCTCACTGCTGACACAGAAACGTAAAAAATCTAGACTGAAGTTTGCCAAAACGTACCTGAGGAAGCCAAAATCCTTTTGGGAGAATGTGTTGTGGACAGACAAAACAAAATTACAGCTTTTTGGTAAAGCCCATCATTCTACTGTTTTAGGAAAAAAAATGAGGTGTTTAAAGGAAAGAATACAGTCCCTCCAGTCATACATAGTGGAGGTTCACTGATGTTTTGGGGTTGCTTTGCTCTTTCAGGCATTGGATGTCTTGACCGTGTGCATTGCATTATTAGTATTATTATTATTATTATTATTATACAGGATATATATAGCGCCAACAGTTTGCTCAGCACTTTACAATATAATGGGAGACAATACAGCAACAATACAGTTCAATACAAGAGGGTTAGGAGGGCCTGATCCTTGGAGCTTACAATCTATTAAAACTGAAGACTACCCAAGAGTTCTGGGGTGCAATGTAGGGCCCAGTGTCAGAAAGTTGGGTCTTCATCAGAGGTCATGGGTCTTACAGCAGGACAATGACCCAAATCACACGTCAAAAAGCCCCCAGAAATGGTTTCAGACAAAGCGCTGGAGAGTACTGAATTGGCCAGCAACGAGTCCAGATCTCCATCTTATAGAGCACCTGTGGAGAGATCTGTGAACAGCAGTTGGGAAAAGGAACCCTTCCAATCTGAGTGACCTGGAGCAGCTGGCAAAAGAGTTGTCCAAAATTCCAGTAGAGAGGTGGAAGAAACTCATTGATGGTTACAGGAAGCGATTGATTTCAGTTTTTTTTTTTTTTTCCAAGGTGTGTGCTACCAAATATTACATTGAGGATGCCAATAATTTTGTCCAGTTAATTTTTGGAGTGTCAAATTTGGCTTTTTGTTTCTTCACTTTTTTGTGTCATACAAATGCCATATCCTCTTATCTATCTATCAGGGACAGGAAGTGAGCTGGGAGAATTGGAAGACAGGTATGAGAGGGCTGTGCGAAATGCTGGAGGACTGGACCAGGCCGCAGAGTGTGATAGTGGAGAAAAAGGGAGGAATAGCTGACATTGCTAACAAGAACTAACCTGTCGGCTGGTGATCCGGAGTGCTGTGTCAGGATTGCAGGAGGGACCAAAGGACTTCTGGAGGCCCCCATTTACAGAGAGACCTGAGTGATGTTGTGAGATGGGGAAACAGCTCTCATTGTTTGAAAACCGTTTGTGTGCAGTAAATTGTTTGGCGTAATTTGATATTTTGACTGACATTCTGCGGTTTAGCCACAAGATGTCACTGTTTTTCTAACAGTCTCAGACTGCATAGATATTTGTATATTTATGAAGAGGTGGGGTTTTCACATGGAGTTGAGGAAAACAGGAAGAGGAGACAGGAGCCATGTTTTGGACGATGCTGAATGCAGGGGCCGTGTGAGTTGAAAATCCGATGACATCCAGGTGTGAAAGCGTCCATCACTAACCAGAGATTGCTGCCAGGAAGGCTGATGAGAGCAGAGAAACTACGCAACATTTGTTCTGTTCAGAGTCACCAGCGGATGCAAAGCAGACCTGGGTCGGTAAGATTGTGTACGCACCTCATTTCAGTGTTTGCGCCCAGAGACTGAGTCCAGGCCGATAGTTAGGGTCTCTGTGTCAGGCCGCAAGTGTTACTGATTATTGGAAGGACTTCACCACTTAAAGTGACATTTCACATTGAAGAGCTGATAAAATCCTACAAACTTAAGCCAGACTGGCGTTTTGCTCGGAATACTCAGGCACGTGCTACAGGACCAGTTATGGGAGGGGGAATACTGTAGATTTGTGTAAGATTGTAAGCTGTTGTGCTGCACCGCAGGCTAGCCCATACCATACACCCATACACTGATTCCTGCTCTTTTAGGGTAATAACGGGTAAGGTGTGGCAGCTTAGTTGTGCCCGCCAGTAGGTAAATTACTACAACTTCTACCTTCATCCATCAGGAGGCACCGTGCTGTGCAGCACAAGGGTCTCAGCCTTTGGGCTGAGTGTAAATTTATTGTATGTTCCCAGCATTTGTGGTTGTGTTTATTTGCCATATCTAAGTAAAAATCTGTTGTGGCAAAAGCTGCTGTTGAGGTTGCTTTCCTCGTTCGTGACTTCACTGTATTCTGGGGAGCCCACCCCGGTACACGGCTTACAATGCCACAGATCAGGTGAGAGTTCCATTCTCCATCCAAATAAGTTGACACTGACATTTTCTCAAATCAACCATTCTTTTTTTTAGTTACTGACATTGTCCACAATTCACATGTTGAGGCCCAGTTCACCCGGCCTATTAGCAAACACATCTTCAGCATAATCCAGTCATCAGAGGCCACTGCAGTGTCTGCCTTCTGTGGGCCAAGCCACACCACTGTTTCTATTGCAACTGGCTCACATTCATCAAGGACACTTGTCATTGCTGCCATTTGCTACTGAATTAAACCTTACCAATGAGTGCTTCTGCATCTCATCTTGTGTATTAAAGAGGTACTGCCGAAGTTAAATACTGCTTAAAGGGAGGCTACCTGTCCTTGCATTAATCCTTTGAGGGACTTCCAGCTATTGCAGCCAAGGAGATCTGAATTCTTGTAGTGCACCAACTGGGCCCCAATGAGCACGCAGAAGATCTTTCACTGCAGTTAAAGTGACATTAACATTCCTAATTAAAGCGCTCTTTCCTTACATCAGACTTGAACCTTGTCATCAGCTTCTGAGAGCCCAAAGGGAGTTAGCCTTATCCTGTAGTGGTCTTCTCTTGCTCACTGGGGACAGAAACGTCACAATACTGAGGTTCTTGGATAAATCCTGAAATTGCAGGATGTCCAGAACTGATTGAGATTTTTGTTGTGTGTATTGACTTTTGCTTAAAGCTATTAGAGTGATAACTGTTATTATTTGCACACCTATTACTTTGTGCTGCTTTACTATGCTGATATTCAACTCCAACATAAACTAATATGAGTTCACTCTAGCTTGTGTGTTCGTCTATTCTCTGGTAATAGTGGGTTTACCCTGCCCAGAAATGTACTGTGGTGTCAGCGGGGGTTGGGCTTTTAGAGTGGAGTCAAGAGAACGACAGGGAGCCTGAAAATAACTCAGTGACTCCTAAGGGGGCAGTGCTAAAAAACAAATGAAATAAACATGAGAATGCCTAAACATTAGTAATGGAAACAATTTCTAGGCGAAGTGGTACATTATCAGAAATGTGGGGTGCCAATATTTTTGGCCATGACTGTATATGCCTATCCAGTTTTGCACACTGTCCAGTCACTCTGTGTCCCCCGCACAATATTCTTGAAACATGCCGTCACCTCTTTGCCATTTTTGCTTTCTTAAAACGGAGTTCCACCTGAAAAAGAAAAAAAAAATACAAGTCAGCAGCTACAAAAACTGTAGCTGCTGATTTTTGAAATACAGCCACATACCTGTCCCACGGTCCAGCGGTGTCTTCACCACGGCTGGTTTCTCCTCTCCCTGGTGCCAGCATCTTCAGTGTGGGCACCCGGCTGTGACAGCTTGCGGCTTCACAGCTAGGTGCCCACTGCGCATGCGCGAGAAGCACTGCGCTTTGTGAATGGCCTCGTAGTCTTCTGGGACCTGTCACGTGTCCCAGAAGACTATGGGGAGGGAAGGGGGGAACGACAACTTCCTCTTTCGATTGCCTAGGCGATCGAAGTGGAAGCGGGTACCTGTCAAATTCGGGTACCCGCTCCCCAAAGGTGCCAATCATTGAGGAGCGGGGGACAAAGGCTTAAAGCGTAAGTGGAACTTCCCCTTTTGGGTGGAGCTCCGCTTTAATAGTGTGACTGTTCTAGTCTAACCTATATATAGAAAAAAAGATAATCTTTTTACTATCAGTGCACAGATCTAAGTAACCAATCCTTGGGGCTCATGTAGATAGGCAGTTTGGCCTTTACACCTAGTTTTTGGGCACAAGGGAGGCTGGATGCTACTCCAAATGGAACTTGGACATTATGGGGGCAATTTGCTGAAGCTGGATCACTCAGAATCTGGTGCAGCTGTGCGTGGTAGCCAATCAGCTTTTAACTTCAGCTTGTTCAATTAAGCTTTGGCAATAAGACCTGGAAACTGATTGGTTTCTATGTAGAGGTGCACCAGATTTTGCACACTCCAGTAAATAACCCCCTATGTGTTTAGGGACATATGGTCCTAAATGTGAGTACCGCAACCGCAGGGATAAATATCCAGCCACCTTGTATTTCAGCCTATCATTGATGTTGGCAGGCTGCTGGCAATGGGCTGTAGGCTGCACCTGCTCCTCCCTTGTGCCCCACAATGCTGGGTTTTTGTGCTTTAAGGCGAAGCGTGCTGTGTGCGTGATCCCAACACATGATGATTCTCAGTCCTGTCCGGCCTCTCACAGGAAAGGTGAGTTTCATTCCTTCAGTGTTGCTGTTGTAGAGTCCAGTGCAGATGTCAGGGGTATGTTCACTTCAGCACTACAAATTATATTCCCTCCCTGACATTTAACACTTTCACTGGCTGGCTAAAATGCATAGGGAAGTCTTCTGTGGAAAGCTGAAGTTTAATGAACAATTTATATACAAACTGCTAGTTCCCGATGGGTATTCCCTTACACCACCAGCTATATTAAGCATTCTTACATCACAGGGACCTTCTGGACCTTTCCAGATGCCCACTGCATGTCAGTAATATTTATTACGTTCAGCTGTCTTATCCAATCCACTTCCAGAGCTGCTGGTTAAAGAGCTGGTAATATAACTTGTATTATGTTTTAATTAAGGATTAGTTTATGCTTCTGCTATGGAACCTCCGGCAGGTGTAGAGCAATTTTAGAACTGCTTGTAACTACCGTTTTATGCTTTTTAATAGCACCATGAATTGCATTTTAAATACTACATATTTACGTAAATTTTTTTTTTTTTTTTTTTTTTAACAAGAATACTGCATTTTAATTTGATGTTTTCAATGCATTACAATGTGCAGAAATACATGGTAAGTGTGTGTTCATTATTATATGGAATTGTGTATGACTCATTTTCATTCATGTGATTTGCAGCTGTATATAATAATCATGTATGGCAGCAGACTCTTGCACACGGGACGTTTTTACAGCTGCTGCTTTTGGCTTTTGAAGTTTTTTTTCTACAGCTAGTAATATGAAAACAATCTATTCAAAATGTGCTGCTCAAATTAATATGTATCCAATAACATATCCACCATCAGTGATCCTATGCGCTCACCTCCATGTTAGACCTCAGATGGTCCCTGCACGCCTTCCCCACCCGAATCCACTGGTATAGGATATCTTCTGCTTCAATAGGATGGATCCTCCAACAAACAAAGCTCAAATAGAATAAAAAAAAGGCCATCATCATGTTTTACTATATTAAAAGTTTTTATTAAAATCCAATATTGCACTCAAATAGAACAGTGCACTTTACCATACACATGGATATGGCTTGTAGGTATACAATATGCTGTTCCCTTAAGAAAAATCAGGAAAAGAAAAACCTTCTAATCATGCATTCCAACCTGGGTGGATGGATCAACAGGGACTTCCTCTGGTCCGATTGGCCCACTGTAGAGCCCAGTCTCGAGCAGTAGCAGTGGCGTCTGACTTCATCCAAGTGTGATGCGTTTCTGAGCATGCACAGGGCCCTGTGTAGACCCATGTGCAATGTGCACAATGCTTGAGAAAGGAGCATGCAGGTCTACTCTAGCCTCTGCTCATGCTCAGAAATGCGTCGCACTTGGATGGCATTAGATGCTGACGCTGCTGCTTAAGACTGCGCTCCACAGTGGGCCAGACCAGAGGAAGTCCCAGTTGATCCATCCACCCACGACTGACTCCTACCATCTTTCTTACTATCCCACAGCGGCACACCACCTTGGTGATGAGGCGGACTGAGCATCCATACCAGTGGTCTCCAAACTGTGGTCCAGGGGCCAGATGTGGCCCTTTGCTTGCTTTTATATGGCCCTTAAGGCATTATTCTCCCCATTAGCAACAGTGGGGCCTAGTTCCCGCCACTGACACCAACAATGGACACTATTCCTTCCACGAACACCAATAATGGGGCACTATTCCTCCGACTGACACCAATGATAGGGCACTATTCCTTCAACTGACAACAATAATGGGGCACTATTCCTCCCTCGGACACCAATGATGGGGCACTATTACTCCCACCAATGATGGGGCACTATTCCTCCCACTGACACCAATGATGGGGCACTATTCCTCCCACTGACACCAATGATGGGGCACTATTCCTCCCGCTGACACCAATGATGGGGCACTATTCCTCCCGCTGACACCAATGATGGGGCACTATTCCTCCCGCTGACACCAATGATGGGGCACTATTCCTCCCGCTGACACCAATGATGGGGCACTATTCCTCCCGCTGACACCAATGATGGGGCACTCCTCCCACTGACACCAACAATGTGAAACTATTCCGCCCATTGATACCAGTGACGGGGCACTATATTTCCTGTTAATAGCAATGAGGCATTGTTTACTCCCACTGATGCCAGGACATTTTCTTCTCCCACAGTTTGGCCCCCCTTAAGTCTGAAGGACAGTAAACTGGCCCTTCGTTTACAAAGTTTGGAGACCCCTGATCCACACTATTGATGAGCCTGTTTTTTAATCACTAACATGTAAGTTGCCTACCTACCTTTTTAACTATTAAAGGTGTACTACAGTCTACACTTAGAGGCACTGTGTTTCTCTCTTGGATCATTCTAAGCACCCCTGCTAGTAGTAAACTTGATCACTCCAAAAAAAAATAAAAATCTTTTCCCCTTCAAGGCAATGTCACAATGCAGTAGTATGCCTTACATAGTAGCTTATTATTATTATTATTATTATTATAACACAGGATTTATTTAGTGCCAACAGTTTGCTCAGCACTTTACAATATAACGGGGGACAATACAGTAACAATACAGTTCAATACAAGAGGGATTTGAGGGCCCTGCTCCTTTGGAGCTTACAATCTCTAGGAGGGAGGGGCTAGTGGTACAAAAGATAGTAACTGTGGGGGATGGACTGGTTGGAAGAGTAGAAGATTCCATTATTAGCTGAGGACAGGATAGGCTTCCCTGAAGAAAGAGAGGTTTTCAGAGATCACCTAAAAGTGAGCAGAGTAGGCGATTAGTCTAATAAATTGGGGTAGAGAGTTCCAGAGGATGGGGGAAGCTCTGGAGACGTCCTGGAGACAAGCATGGGAGGAGGAGACAAGGGAGCTAGAGAGTAGGTCTTACGAGGAGTGGAGAATACGGTTTGGGTGATATTTAGAGACAAGATTGGTGATGTAATTTGGGGCAGAGTTATAAATGGTTTTATACCTTATTGTTAATGTTTTGAATTTTATCCGTTGGGCAATTGGAAGCCAGTGGGGGGATTGGCAGGGAGGGATGGCTGATACAGAACGGTTAGTAAGGTGGATGAGTCTGGCAGCAGCATTCATGATAGAGGGGTAGCCTGCGATGAGGTAGGCCAATGAGGAGGGAGTTACAATATTCAAGGCGAGATATAACCAGGGAGTGAATGAGTTGCTTAGTGGTTTCCGAGGTTAGGAACAGGCGTATCTTGGAGATGTTGGGGAGGTGAAGTCTACAAGATTTGGACAGCGATTGGATTTGGGGCTGGAAGGACAGATGGGAGTCTAGGATTACACCTAGTACCCTGGCATGAGGGGAGGGACTGATGATTGTGTTATTGATCTTGATGGAGAAGGTAACACTGAAGGAGCGCTGCGATAGGAGGAAAACCAGGAGAGAGCAGAGTGTCTGAGGCCAAAAGAGAGTTTTTTTGAGGAGGAGGGGATGGTCAACCATATCAAAAGCCGCAGAGAGGTCAAGTAGTAAGAGTACGGAGTAGTGGCCATTGGTTTTAGCAGTTAGTAGATCATTATTGAGTTTTAGTAGGGCAGTTTCAGTGGAGTGTTGTGAGCGAAAGCCAGACTGTAAAGGGTCAAGAAGGTTGTTGTCGGTGAGGTGGGAGCTCAGGCGATTGTAGACTAAGCGTTCTAGGAGTTTAGAGGTAAATGGCAGCAGGGAGATGGGTCTTAAGTTGTTCAGGTTGGTGGGGTCCAGGGAGGGCTTTTTAAGTATGGGAGTGATGTGTGCATGCTTTAGAGGGGAGGGGAAGGCACCAGTCGAGAGGGAAAGATTGAAGATGTGAGGGAGCATAGGATGGAAGAAAAGGGTGACCGTAGTAGTTGTGAGGGGACAGGATCCAGGGGGCAGGTAGTGAGACAGGCTTCTGAGAAAACCTTAGTGACCTCTTTGGTAGTAGCAAGGTCAAAAGAGGAAAGTGTTGAGGGAGGTTTAGTATAAGGTATGCTAAGTGGGATGGATGTCTGCTCAGTGGCGATGCCCCTACGAATTGCGTCAATCTTGTTTTTTCAATGATTTGCAATCTTGTGAGCAGTGAGTGAGGTACTGGGTGGAGAAAGAGTGTTAAAAGTAGAGAAGAGATGACGAAGACTGGACGACAAGGTATTAATAAGAGTGACAGTTTATCATATTTGGTGGGAATGTCCAAAGATTCAAATATTCTGGAAAAAAAATTAATATATTTAATAGAGAACATCATTGAAATGAACATCGGGTTAGACCCTGGGATGTGCCTGTTACATAGTTCAGAAATATCAATTAGTAAATGTAAGAAATTAGGTTTAGGGTACTATTTGAACGCAGCAAAAAGCCTGATCCCCAAATATTGGAAGAAAAAAGAAATACCGAAAGAGGAGGAATGGATAGAGAGAGTAAACTGGACTAGGGAGATGGAGAGGATATATTATATACAGGAAGACAAGCTGGAGATATATCTCGCGAGATGGGGAAAAATGGGAAAATTTTGTAACAAGTAGGAGAAAGTGAAAAGTAGAACGTCGTAGAGAATAATCGTATAGGATATGCTTGCTTTGGATACAAGACAAGGAAATGCAGAGCGGGGGGGGGGAGGGGTCAAGGTTTTAAGAGGGGGGGTTATTGAAACTATAAGAAATAATCGTATATTTATGATGATAGAGATGAAAACGTCTTTTTGTTATCTTTTTTTCTATTATTTCTGTGCAAATTATCAAATATTTAAATATAAAAAAAAAAAAAAATAAGAGACAAAGTAGGCTTGTTTGGCAGCATGAAGGGAGGAATTGTATGTTAAGAAAGAAGATTTATATCGGGTGAATGTTTGCTGGGATTTGGTTTTATGCCAAAATCGCTCCAGTGCACGACTATGTCGTTTAAGATTTCTGGTGTGGTCAGTCTGCCAAGGTTGTAACAGTTGTGGCCTGATGCTTCGTGTTAGAGGAGCAAGTGAGTCTAATGCGGATGAAAGTGAACTGTTATAGACAGCAGTGGCCAGGACAGGGGAGAGATTCTGTCATAGAGTTGGTCAGTTGCAGAGTGGAAAGGAGCAGGGTTCAAGTTGTGAAGGTTTCTGCGGGTAATTGTTTTGCCGCTTGGAGGTATAGGTGTTTGAAGATGAGGACACTGTGAAGGTGATGAGATTGTGATCAGAGAGAGGAAAGGGGTTGTTTGTGAGGTTGTAGGGAGTGCAAAGATGGGAGAAAACAAGGTCTAATGTATTCCCATCAGAGTGAGTGGAGGACTGTATACATTGTGCTAATGCAAAAGATGAGGTTAGGTTGAAGAGTTGGGATGTAGCCAGGTTGTTGACATTAATAGGAATGTTAAAATCTCCAAGAATGATAGTGGGTAGTTCAGAGGAGAGAAAGTAGGGCAGCCAGGCAGAGAAATCATCAAGAAAGCGGGACACGGGTCCAGGAGGCCGATAGATCACTGCAATCCTCAGAGAAATGGGAGAAAACAGCCGGATGCAGTGAGTCTCGAAAGTAGAAAAGGATAGAGAGGGATGGATAGGGAGGACTTGAAAGGTGCTGAGTGGGGATAGAAGCAAACCAACCCCACCACCTTTCCGACCACTGGGTCTGGCTGAGTGGGTCCAGATGAGGTCTCCATGGGAAAGTGCTGCAGGGGAAGCAGAATCTGCTGCTTGAAGCCAGGTTTCTGTAATTGCTAGTAGGTTAAGGGAGCGGGTGACAAAAAGGTCATGGACAGAGGTGAGCTTATTACAGACAGAGCGGGCATTCCAGAGCGCACATGAAAAAGGGAGCGTGGTTTTTGGGAGCACAGGGACCGATATTAAATTGAGCGGGATTGCGGCTGTTCACGGAAGAAAGAAGGTGCCTGGTGTGGGGGTGAAATACTGGAGGACCAGGGTTTCGGAAGATATCCCCAGAAGTTAGGAGAAGGGTGAGGAAAGTAAGATGGGAGCAGGATGTACACGAGCGCACATGCCTTCCAGTCCTGGTGTTTGGGTCAGCAGGAGAGTGAAGTATCAGCAGGAGGTGATGAGAGCAGTAGTAGGGAGATGGTAGCAGTGAAGATGAGATGTGAAACTTACCTTAAAATGAAGCACTCTAGCGGTGTGCTGCCACCGCTGACAGGGCTTCCATCTTCACTTGGTCTTTCTGTCAGGTTTGTGGGCTCCAGCAGCTTGAATGGCCGAGCCGTGTAAACGTCACTCCCACGCATTACTTTTTTATAGCACACAGCTCTGAAGGAATGGCACGGGCATGCCATTCTTTCAGAGCGCATAAGCCGGTGCTGCTGCACAGGTAAATATTTCCTAAATGTTGCACATTTAGGGGATATTTACAGTATCTACAAGTATGCCTTATTATATGCTTTCCTATACAGTAGGTACAAGTATGCCTTATTATATGCTTTCCTATACAGTAGGTACAAGTAAAAGAACAGACTTTACTACCACTTTACATGGTAAACTGGTACATCTGGCAGCATAGCCACAGTGTTCGACAAGTAAGTTTGTGCAAATTTTACATCTGTTTCAGAAACATTCGGTGGAGAATGTCTCAGTTCAATGTCATGGTGAATCCAGCTAATACTATGTAATGAGATACAGCAAACTGTTTTTTTTTCTTATAGGTCAATGGTTTTCTATGAAAAAATAAAAGCAGATCATTTTAAGCACCCCTGCCAGCGTTAAATTGTTTGTCTTATCACTGTAAACTAATACACTTGAAGGAGAGCTTGTTCTTTTGAAAAACAGACTTACTGTCAGGATCACTAGATCAGTGTTTCTCAACCTTTTTTAAGTCAAGGCACCCTTTAAAATTATGGACAGTCCCGAGGCACCCTCTAAAATTATGGACAGTCCCAAGGCACCCCATTCTAAAATGGGGTGCCTCAAGACTGTCCATAATTTTAAAAGGACACCTCATTCTAAAATGTGAAAACTATTCTAATAGTTTTATATAATGCAGCAACATCCACACGCGAAGAACACCCAACATTAGAGGGGATTTATTCTTCCAAAGCAAATACACCTTTACACACTGGTACTGACTAGTATTCCAATGTTTCTCTTCTCCCTCAGTTTTTCTCTATCACTGAGCTAATGTGACTCCAGCACTGATGGAGAGGGGCAGGGGAGGGTCAAACTAGGATGCTGTGCAGGCAGCTGACATCCTCCTTAACTGGTGATGTAATTGGTTGTAGCAGTATGTAGGCGGCTAGAAGATTGTAATGGTGCACAATGAACTGATGATATCATTGGTTGTCAGGACGCCGGCAGCTAGAAGATTGTAATGGTGCACAATGAACTGATGATATCAACTGATGATGTCATTGGTTGTCAGGATGCTGGCGGCTAGAAGGTCGTAACGGTGCACAATGAAATCCTGTGGCTTCGTGTAACTAAAAGGCAGGCTTGTTCCTCCCGCTGGCTTTTATACAAATTTTGGGCAATTTTTAGAAATCTTGCCAAGGCTCCCCTGAAGAAACCTCAAGGTACCCCAGGATGCCTGGTCACCCTGGTTGAGAGAGGTTGCACTAGATGAATATAGAAGAAAGAGAGAGCCTAAAGAAAATGAATGCAGCCATCATATATAGTTACATAGTTAGTATGGCTGAAAAAAGACGTCCATCCAATATATGAATTGGTAAGCTGCAATGGAATAAATGTTTGCTTTTGGGTTTCATCTTTAATTCTACAATATATATCCAGAGGACATATAGAAAGCTTGGAAATTTATATCTCTGCATGTGGAAAATAGAAAAATTGGTTCACTCGTGAGGCTCAAAATAGGAGCAAAAAGTTAAGTTTAAAGTTAAAAATGGCTTTGATGTTACAAAATGAAGGCATTACAAAGTCCATCCAACTGTAGAGGGTCTATAAAGAGGCAGAGCAGCGTCTACCCTACACTTTCTCAGCTGTTGTGACTTGATGCCGGAGAGCAACTGCTTCCTAAAAATAGGGACAAGTTGTTTCGCAGAGCCTTAGGTTAAGTGGAAGATTGTACTAGATCATTGTGGGTGTGCATTGTGCAGCTTGGCAGAACATACATAACTCTAGACACTGCAGCAGCTCGGTAGCAGACCCAGCAGCCTGTTAGAGTGTTTGCATTAGCAGTCACCTCCAAGTGGTGGGACAGGCAAGAGGAGGGAGGGGATACTGAGGTTCCTTTTTATAGGACTGCTCTTCTGGAATGTGAAGGTGCTGAAATAGAGGCATTACTAAGAACTAAATTTGTGATTATCAGCCAGGCTCTCTTCAGTGTTTGTCTGATTTTTAGCTACGACGGTTGCAAAGCATGGAGAACGTGGAAGTTTTCAATTCCGAAGCTAAGGGTCGAGGACTAAAAGCCACCCAAGATTTTTGGGCTGGGGATGTGATCTTTGCAGAAACGGCCTACGCTGCAGTTGTGTTTGACAAGTAAGTTTATGCAATTTTTACATGTGTTTCAGAAACATTCATTGGGGAATGTCTCTGTTCAATGTCACAGTGCCACCAGCTATTCTAAGTGCAGGGTTTTCACTGATGGATATAGAAAATAGGGTCCCGAGACATTCCATAAATGCTTGCACTATTTCTACTCAACTTCAATTCTTTCTTTGTTACCTGCTCTATATAGGAAAGAAAGATTAAGGGACTTTCGAGGTACCAAAGAAAAGTCACTAAGTACATGCAATGTAATTAGTATTTGAACAGTTATAAGATTGTACACAATCAAGCGTAATACATCAAGACTCACACATAGTAAAACATCTTAAGGATGACACCACCATGCTCATGTTCGCTATGTTGCCTGTCTATTATTTTAAAAGATAACACCTGAAGAGGTTGGAAAGATTTATAGAAACCTGCTAAATCAATTGTTCATGTTTTTCCAGTAATGTTGCTATTTTACTGTAGACCAGCCACTCTCAACCAGGGTTCGATGGAACCCTTGGGTTCCTCCAGAGGTTGCTAGAAGTTCCTCGAGCTGTGGCTGATTGACCTCCCGGCTGATGGTGCCTGATACTTCCAATCCCACTTGGCAGAGCCACCAGAATGACACCAATGTTTTTAGCTGTCTGTAAGGATGGTATTCTGACCACCACTGTACTGGGAGCATTCTTCCACTGGCTACCAATGTAAGGAGGCATTAGTTCCGCTGACTCCTGATTAATTCCAGTAGGGGTTCCCTGAGACCTGAAATGTATTTCAAGGGGTCCTTTCCAGTAAAAGGGTTGAGAAAAGCTGTTGCAGACAATGTATATTTAGAACAGTGGTCTCCAAACTTTGGCTCTGGGGCCAGATGTGGCCCTTTGCTTGCCTTTATACAGCTCTTGAGGCAATATTCCTGCCACTGACACCAACAATGGGGAATTCCTTCCACTGGCACAACTATTTCACCCCCCCAATACCAAGGATTGGGCATTGTTTACACCCAGTGGGCCCTCCTAAAGTCTAAAGGACAGTAAACGTAATTTCTTTGGAAGATTTGGAGACCCCTGATTTAGAAGTTGGTGTTCTCATTGTTCACAATAAAACACAGGCAACATGGAGCTATGAGCATGGTGTTGTAGTCCTTATAGCGGAACTTCACCCAAAAGGTTGTTTGCATACTCCCTTCCCTCCTCTTTAACAATTCAAGCAGGTTTTGTTTTTTTTTTTGTGTGTGTGGGGGGGGGGGGGGGGGGACACCTGGTTTTGACAGGTACCCACTCCCATTTCTGGTTGGATCGCCACTGAGATCTGAGCAGAAGTGTGTACCCCCTCTCCCCGCACCTTTCTGGGACACATTGCAGGTCCCAGAAGACTGCAGGACCATTCACAAAACACAGCGAGGCTAGCACATGCACAGTGGGAGACCAGTTGTGAAGCTGCAAGGCTTTCCAGCCAGTTTCCCTTAGTTATGATGATAGTCCAATTTTAATACTTTTTATTATATTGTAGATACACTGTCTTTTCTGTGACATCTTGAAAGTCACTTAAACTTTCTCTCCTTCATATTGCTTATACTTGGGATGTTGGTACCATTTATAAACATAGGTTGAAAAATCCTAGGTCTATATATGCTCTTTATTGCAATTTCTTACCTGACCGGTGAAAATGATCTTTCTCTTTCATTGGCCAGTATTTGCTTTTCCAAACAGTGCATGCAATCAAAAATTCCTAGGATGCTGGGAAAAGATACTTGTAAGCAGGGGCGGACTGACCATTTGGAAACTCAGGCACTGCCTGAGGGCCCGGGGTCAGTAGGGGGCCCCATGAGATGCCCCTGGTACACTTTTTTTTTTTTTTTTTTTTTCTTCTCATAGGCTTTTTTGAGTTTGGGCAAGGACACAGGGGCCCCATGATCCCCCATTGCCCCCATAAGCTGTCAGTCCGCCCCTGCTTGTAAGCAGTGCTACAGATTTGCATTGCCCCAGAACATTCATGCACTATCTGGCATGGATTTTACCATTTATTTTAACATAATTCTAATGCTACTACAGTGTTTGCATGGGGGTACAATAATGATGTTCAAGGTTTTGCCGAAAATGTTTTTTTTTTTTTTTTTTGATTTTATAGTTTTGGATATTGTGGTGAGGGCTTTCAACCCCTGCCAAGTTTATATTGCCGCCAGTGTCCTTGTTGGGGAGATTCACCTCCTCCATTTGTCCTGGCTACCAATGTCAGCCGCAAAGAAAGTAATGAGAAATCCAGGCTTTACAGCTGTCACCAGAATAGAATGGAGGGAAAGCCTTTGAATGGGGACACCTGTTTTGGTGACAACTGTCTAAGAGGATTTCTCTTCATTTAAAAAAAGATGATATGACTTTCTGCTGTGTCAATGGGACAGAAAGTAAAGGGAAATCTTCTCATCAGGACTGAAAATAAAAAAGCAGACTGGGTTTGAAAAAGCCACTTCCCTCCCTGACTTCATCTTTTATTTTTACCCCGCTCTTACCTGTTTTGCAGCATTGTCCACAAATCACATATTAAAGCAGAGCGCCACCTCAAAAGGGAAGTTCCACTTTAAGTACTGGTCCTCCGCTCCCTGTGAGGAATTGGCACCTTTGGGGAGCAAGTACCCAATTTTGACGTGCTCCCACTTCCATTACGATCGCCTAGGCAATCAGAAGCAGAAGTTGCCCCCCCCCCCCCCACCGCCACCCGTAGACTTCTGGGACATGTGACAGGTCCCAGAAGACTACGGGACCATTCATAAGGCGCAGTGGGAACCCGGCTGTGAAGCTGCAAGCTGTCACAACCGGGTGCCCACACTTAGGATGCCAGTGCCGGGGAGCGAGGATGGCCGATGAAAGCGGCTGCGGTGAGGACACTGCTGGATCATGGGACAGTTGTCTGTTTTTTAAAAGTCAGCAGCTGCTGACTTTTATTTTTTGTAAGTTTGGCTGGAGCGCACTTTAAGTTGCTCAGGAGATCCAGCATTCTGCTTTTATCCACTGCTCAGGTGTCTCAGCCTGAGTCCTTCATCGCCTTCTTGGTCCTCCTCAGTCATCATGAGCTGGCTGCCACTTTCAGGTTCAGGCAGGCGGCCCACCATTACGCGAGCCAGCTCCACCCACCTGCCGCTGTGAGTTCCTACTTCTGCAGCCTCCTGGAATATGTGACAGGTTAATCCCAGAAGGATCTGGGGGCTTTTTTTTTTTTTTTTTTTTTCTCATAAAGTTTTATTTTTTTACATGGAACATGCCTGTGAATTGTTTGTCATTTTTCTCTAAGTACCACAACAGAGAATTGTACACTGGGTGTGTATGTAAAGTAATAGATATAACCGTATACAGTGTTTTTTTTTTTTTTTACAAATTACACTGTTTTTTTGTATCATTCCTTCCCAAAAGTCATGCGGGGGACATTTACTAAAACCGATGCACACAAAATCTGGTGCAGCTGTGCATAGTGACCAATCAGCTTCTAGGTTTTATTATCAAACAAGCTGAAGTTAGAAGCTGATTGGTTACCATGCACAGCTGCACCAGATTCTGTGTGCACCAATTTTAGTAAATCTCCCCCTCATAGGGTTTGAAGAGTGTAAAAGTGCAATAACCCATAGTTTGTATTTAGAAAGGAGTAACCAAAAGTAAACCTTTCTTTTAAAACCATTTTGGATAGAGTTTTTTTTTATTATTATAATACCAGATTTGCATAGCGGCAACAGTTTATGCAGCGCTTTACAACATGAGGGCAGACAGTACAATTACAATACATATACAGTAGGAAATAGAGGGCCCTGCTCAGTAGAGCTTACCATCGAAGGGGGTCAATAGGTACAAAAGGTCATAACTGTGGGGGATGAGCTGATGGAGAAAGTGGAAATACAGATGTTAGGTGGGGGCAGGGTAGACCTCTCTGAAGAGATGAGTTTTTAGGGATGAGTCTACAGGTGGACAAAAATAGGTGATAGTCGGACAGATTGGGGTAGGGAGTTCCAGAGGATCAGGCAGTCTCAGGAGAAATCCTGAAGGTGAGCACGGGAGGAGATGAGAAGAGAGTTAGAGAGCAGGAGGTCTTGGGAGGAACAAAGAAAATAATTAGGCTGGTATTTTGCGACAGTTAATGATGTAGCTGGGGGGCAGATTTATGGATGGTATTGGATGTTGTTGTTAGGATTCTGAATTTCTTTTGTTGGGTGAGTGGAAGCCAGTGGAAGGATGGCAGAGTTGGGTAGCAGACAGTGAGCAACTGGGAAGGTAGAAGGTTATAACCCTCGTCAATTTTTTTTTTTTTACTTCCTGTCCCATAGCCAAAACAGGAAGTGAGAGGAAATCCTTCCAAGTAATGGAATCCAGGTTTGTCAACAGAACTAGTGTCCCCCTTGGAAGGTTTTCCCTCTATTCCAGTTCTGAAATTAACCCAAAATTTGTGATTTTCTTTTACTTTCACTTTTAATGATAACGATCAACAGGACAAATAGAGAGGGTGAATGCCCCTAACGAGAGCACAGGCAGCAATAAAACCTGACAGGTGTTCTAATCCCTCTCCACTCCTTTTAGTTACAGTTTAAATTTAATTTGTTTCTCCAAGTAAAACAAAATTAACAGCATAAATTGTTCAAAAACATGGAATGAATACTTCTAGCAAGGCCACTGATTTCCTAAGTTTATATACCTTTTGAATTTATCTATTGATCCTGCCAGTTCACTAATGAGAAATTAATTTCCAATGTTTGTTGGCCACTACTGGAATTACTCCAGCAATGCTTTTCTCAGTGATCTTCGGACAACTGTCCCTGTGGCTATACTCCTCCTCCCACCTATGATGTAAGTGCGCTGATAGTCCACACCCCTTTGTCACAGGGTCTCGGGACCACATCTAAATGAAATAAAATGTGGTATTTATGTTTCTTTTTTTCTTTTAAATACCAATGGAGTATTACAGGGCAACATGTTTGGGGACTTTAATTTGATGTAAATATAAGTGAGTGACATTTAGATTTTTTTTTTTTTTTTATCCATTACATTTTATTTTTTTTCATTTTTTTTTTTTTTTTTTTTTCCCAAATCATCTGCAGCATTTTTAGCCACTTTCTGCTACATGCACTCACTCCATTGTCAGCATTCCTGATAGCAACAATAATGGACCATTACTGGACATGGCCGTTTTAGGTCTCCACCAGGGGCCCATATGACAGGGTGACAATGCAGGAACACAACTGGGAGACAGAAAGTACCTCCCTCACCAGCCACTGACATCTTCCACTGCTTATCCCTCCGGGTACCTTCTTCACCGTAGGCCACGATGATATCATTTCCACGCATGTGCAAAGCAGGGAGAAGAAACAGATTTTTAGTAAAAAGCAGGACACATTACACAAATTAACACTTGTTAGGCACACACTTAACCCCTTGATTACCCAAGATTTTAACAGCTTCCCAGCCAGTAACATTAGTGCAGTGACAGTGTATAGTATTATCACTGATCGCTGTATTAGTGTCACTGGTGATGTCAATGTCAGTTAGTTCCCGCCCAGATTCAGTTAGTATCAGACTGCCTGCCGCATTGCCCGCCACATCACAGTCCCAGTTTAAGTCGCTGATCACCACCAATAGTAGGATAAAAAAGAAAACAAAAAACTCCAGTGTGTGTGTGTATATGTATGTGTGTGTGTGTGTGTGTGTGTGTGTGTGTGTGTGTATATATATATATATATATATATATATATATATATATATATATATATATATATATATATATATATATATATATATACACACACACACACACACACACACACACACGTGTGTGTGTGTGTGTGTGTATATGTGTATATATATATATATATATATATATATATATATATGTATATGTGTGTATATATATATATACACGTATGTATATATATGTGTGTGTGTGTGTGTATATATATATATATATATATATATATATATATATATATATACAGTGGGGATCAAAAGTTTGGGCACCCCAGCTAAAAATTTGTATTAATGTGCATAAAGAAGCCAAGGAAAGATGGAAAAATATCCAAATGGCATCAAATTACAGATTAGACATTCTTATAATATGTCAACAAAAGTTAGATTTTATTTCCATCATTTACACTTTCAAAATAACAGAAAACAAAAAAATGGCGTCTGCAAAAGTTTGGGCACCCTGCAGAGTTTATAGTATGCACTGCCCCCTTTGCAAAGCTGAGACCTGCCAGTGTCATGGATTGTTCTCAATCATCGTCTGAGAAGACCAGGTGATGTCAATCTCAAAGGTTTTAAATGCCCAGACTCATCTGACCTTGCCCCAACAATCAGCACCATGGGTTCTTCTAAGCAGTTGTCTAGAAAACTGAAACTGAAAATAGTTGACGCTCACAAAGCTGGAGAAGGCTATAAGAAGATAGCAAAGCGTTTTCAAATGTCAATATCCTCTGTTCGGAATGGAATTAAGAAATGGCAGTCATTAGGAACAGTGGAAGTTAAAGCAAGATCTGGAAGACCAAGAAAAATATCAGACAGAACAGCTCGCAGGATTGTGAGAAAAACAATTCAAAACCCACGTTTGACTGCACAATCCCTCCAGAAAGATCTGGCAGACACTGGAGTTGTGGTACACTATTCCACTATAAAGAGATACTTGTACAAATATGGTCTTCATGGAAGAGTCATCAGAAGAAAACCTCTTCTACGTCCTCACCACAAAAATCATCGTTTGAACTTTGCAAATGAACATATAGACAAGCCTGATGCATTTTGGAAACAAGTTCTGTGGACCGATGAGGTTAAAATTTAACATTTTGGCCGGATTGAGCAAAGGTACGTTTGGAGAAGAAGAGGCACAGAATTTAATGAAAAGAACCTCGGTCCAACTGTTAAGTATGGGGTTGGATCAATCATGCTTTGGGGTTGTGTTGCAGCCAGTGGCACAGGAAACATCTCACGAGTAGAAGGAAAAATGGATTCAATAAAATTTCAGCAAATTTTGGATGGTAACTTGATGCCATCTGTGAAAAAGCTGAAGTTAAAGAGAGGATGGCTTCTACAAATGGATAATGATCCTAAACACACCTCGAAATCCACGGGGGATTACATCAAGAGGCGTAAACTGAAGGTTTTGCCATGGCCTTCACAATCTCCTGACCTCAACATAATTGAAAATCTATGGATAGACCTTAAAAGAGCAGTGCGTGACAGACAGCCCAGAAATCTCAAAGAACTGGAAGACTTTTGTAAGGAAGAATGGGCAAAGATACCTCAAACAAGAATTGAAAGACTCTTGGCTGGCTACAAAAAGCGTTTACAAGCTGTGATACCTGTCAAAGGGGGCAGTACAAGATATTAACTCTGCAGGGTGCCCAAACTTTTGCAGACGCCATTTTTTTGTTTTCTGTTATTTTGAAAGTGTAAATGATGGAAATAAAATCTAACTTTTGTTGACATATTATAAGAATGTCTAATCTGTAATTTGATGCCTTTTGGAGATTTTTCCATCTTTCCTTGGCTTCTTTATGCACATTAATACAAATTTTTAGCTGGGGTGCCCAAACTTTCGATCCCCACTGTATATATATATATATACATACCATAGTTTGTAGATGCTTTTAACTTTCACGCAAACCAATCAATATACCTTTATTAACATGGAGCAGTATAAATTTTTGGCCTAAATTTATGAAGAAAGTAGGTTTTTTTTTTTTGTTTTTTGTTTTTTTATTGGATATGTATTATAACAAAGTAAAAAAATATTGTTTCTTTCAAAGTATTCAATGTTTTTACTTTTATATAATATAAAATAAAAATCGCAGTGGTGATCAAATGCCAACAAAAGGAAACTATTTGTATGCATAACACTGTACCCAAACAATTTCTGTCAACACAGTGTGTGTGTGTGTGTATATATATATATAATATATATTTTATATTATTAGTGCTCAGCATAAATGAGTACACCCCTTTTGAAAAGTAAGATTTTCATCAATATCTCAATTAGTTGCAAGAAAGTATGTGAACCCCCTTGGGATTACGTGGAGTTTTGCATGAATTGGACATAAAATGTGCTCTGAACGTCATCTAAGGCACAACAATAGAAGAACACAGTCTGCTGAACATAATACTACACAAACATTAGATGTTGCCATTTTTTAATTGCACATAACATGTAAACATTCACAGTGCAGGGAGGAAAAAGTATGTGAACCTTTGGACTTAACTGGTTGACCCTCCTTTGGCAGCAATAACCTCAACCAAACGTTTCCTGTAGTTGCAGATCAGACCTGTACAACGATTTGGAGTAATTTTGGACCACTCCTCTTCACAAAACTGTTTCAGTGTAGCAATATTCTTGGGATGTCTGGTGTGAATCGCTCTCTTAAGGTCATGCTACAGCATTTCAATCGGGTTGAGGTCAGGACTCTGACTGGGCCACTCCAGAAGGCGTATTCTGTGCTGTTGCAGCCATTGTTTTGTTGAATTACTTGTATGCTTTGGGTCATTGTCCTGTTGCATCACCCATCCTCTGCGGAGCTTCAGTTGGCGGACAGATGGTCGTACGTTTTCCTGCAAAATGTCTTGATAAACTCTGGAATTTATTTTCCCATCAATGACAACAATCCGTCCAGGCCCTGAGGCAGCAAAGCAGCCCCAAACCATGATGCTCCCTCCGCCATGTTTTACAGTGGGGATGAGGTTTTGATGTTGGTGTGCTGTGCCTTTTTTTTTCTCCACACATAGTGTTGTGTGTTCTTCCCAAACAACTCCAATCTTGGTTTCATCTGTCCACAGTATATTTTGCCAGTAGTGCTGTGGAACATCCAGATGCTCTTTTGCAAACTTCAAACGTGCTGCAATAGTCTTTTTGGATGACAATGGCTTCCTCCGTGGTGTCCTCCCATGTATTCCATTCTTGTTTAATGTTTTCCTTATTGTAGATGTGTCAACAAAAATATTAGCGTGTGCCAGAGATTTCTGTAGGTCTTTAGCTGACACTCTGGGATTCTTCTTTACCTCATGCAGCATTCTGCGCTGTGCTCTTGCAGTCATTTTTACAGGACGACCATGCCTAGGGAGAGTAGCAACAGTGCTAAACTTTCTCCATTTGTAGACAGTCTGTCTTACCGTGGACACATGAACATCAAGGCTTTTGGAGATACTTTTGTAACCCTTTCCAGCTTTATGCAAGTCAACAATTCTTGATCGTAGGTCTTCTGAGAGCTCTTTTCTGCGAGGCATGGTTCACATCAGACAGTGCTTCTTGAAACCAGTAAACCCAAAACAGGTGTGTTTTTAAAGGGCAGGACAGCTGTCGGCAACACATCCAATATCACACTGGAGTCAAGGTTGGCTCACTCCTGGCTCCAATTAGCTCTGGGAGAAGTCATTAAGCTTGGGCCTCACATACTTTTTCCTCCCTGCACTGTGAATGTTTACATGTTATGTGCAATTAAACCATGGCAACATCTAATGTTTGTGTAGTATTATGTTCAGCAGACTGTGTTCTTCTATTGTGACTTAGATGACGTTCAGAGCACATTTTATGCCCAATTCATGCAAAACTCCACGTAATCTAAAGGGGTTCACATACTTTTTCTTGCAACTGTAATATTAACTCATTACATGAGTCAGGTTAATATAGTTTACGGTAGATTCCAAAATCTTTGGTTTTACTCAAAAATGCTAAAATTAATCCACCCCACAACAAAAACTACTCCATCTACAGCACCAAGTCTTCAAGGCATGCAATTAACAAGTTGGTGACATATTGCAACATCGATCTTTTTTCCATTCTTCTAGAACAACCTTTTTTAGAGCCTGGATGCTGGGTGGAGAGTGATGCTCAACTTGTCTCTTCAGAATTCTCCAAAGGTTTTCAATTGGGTTCAAATCAGGAGACAAACTTGGCAACTGAATCACTTTCACCTTTGTTTTCCTTCAAAAATGCAACAGTGGCCTTAGATGTATGTTCTGGATCATTGTTATGTTGGAAAAGTGCGCTATAACAGAATACGGAGTGATGGTAGCAACTTCTTTTCAATATAGAGCAGTACATCTGTGAATTCATGATACCATCAATGAAAAATGCAGCTCCCCGAAAACCAGCAGCACTCATGCAGAGCCACAGAAGGACACTGCCGCCACCATGTTTCACTGTAGGCAGCAGGCATTTTTATTTGTACTTCTCACCTTTGCAACGTCATTCAGTTTTGAAGCCATCAGTTCCAAAAACATTTATCTTGGTCTCATCACTCCAGAGTACAGAGTTCCAGTTGTCGTCTTTTTCAGCATGGGCCCTAGCAAATTCTAGGTAGGATTTTTTTTGTGGATGGGCTTTAGGAGAGGCTTCCTTCGTGGACAACACCCATGCATGCCATTCCTCTGCAGTGTACACCATATTGTGTCACGGGAAACGGTCACCCCAGTTTGGCTTTCTACTTCTTTAGCGAACTGCAGTGAACTTGCATTGTGATTTTCTTCAACTCTTCTCATCAGAAGACCCTCCTGTTAAGGTGTTAACTTCCAGGAATGGGCTGGATGTCTCTGTGAGATGGTTGCAGTTCCATCTGTGTTACATTTTTGTATCACTTTTGCTACAGTATTCTGACAAGTAAAGCTTTTCTGATCTTCTTGTAGCCTTCATCTTTCTTGTGTAAAGCAATTATCTTCTTTCTTTCTCGAGCCTTGACATTTCTCTTCCACGTGGTGCCATTGCAGACAGCATGAAATGGGAAGGGGTTTTCTACACCCTTTTATAATCAACTGTCCGCTGGACACCTGTTTAATGAATAATTAGACTCGCCTGTAGATGAATTCTTGTTAATTTGCATTTTGTTGTCTAAAATTTAGCTTTGCTCCTAAGACTTTCATTGGGGTGTATTCATTTTTGCATCATGGTCTTGAATGAGTTTGTTTGGAAATACTTTTTTTGTGTGTGCAAATTAACAAATCTTGTTTGCAATCAATGGCACGCATTTGTGGGAGTATTTTGTAGTACCGTGTCCCTTAGAAAATGTTGATTCTGAAAGTAAAGTAAAGGTTTTCTGACAAATGTATTGGGTGTACTCATTTATGCTGAGCACTGTATGTATAATTTATATCATTATACAAGTTTTATATAGTGTCAACAATTTGCGCAGAGCTTTACAATATAAGGGGGACAGTACCTTTCAAGAGGCTTAGGAGGACCTGAGAGCTTACAATCTATCTGAAATCACTGATGATGGTGTAACAGGGTGCTAAAAACAAACCCCAGGGCTTTCCTTACAGAGCAGGAAATAGATGTAACATTTAGTGAATGCAGTGAACTGTCACTGAAGTGATGCAAACCATACACCAGGCTAGAAAGAAAAAAGCATGTACTGCGGAATAGCTGGAGCCAGGCTGACACACAAATAAAATGGGTTTCTGTTTTAAGCTGGCCTTAGTAACCAGGGCTTGTTCATATCCATCTGGCCACTGATAGGCATTTGTGCTGCCTGGCAGTATCCTAAACACAAATATTCACTTTGTGCATGTTGCAGATACCTCTAAGACACTATACAACCTCCTATGGATTTTCCATGTTTTCCTTGTACTATATAGTTTTGGCAAATCTGGGAGATTGTACAATTAGATTGTATAGTGTATGGCCAGTTTAGGGTTCTCTAATCTGCCTGATTCCTATTCCCTCAAATAAATTCCAGTCAGTGATGTAAGTGGGGAGCTAATTGAAATTACGGAACTTGGAGAATCTCATCTATTGGGAACCTTTTACCCACAGATTAATCCAATTCCCTTTTTTTTTTATTTTCTTTTTTTTTTTATAATTTTACTCTTTATTGATTTTCAAAATGCTTACAACAAACAGAATTACATAGAATTGCAATTTTTTTTTTTTTTATATTATTTACTCTTTATTGATTATCAAAATGCTTACAACAAACAGAACATACATTTCTACAGTTTTTCATTTTGTTCCAAAATGTTTGTTTCTTAAACCGTATCTAAACTGAAGAACAAAAAATTCAATTTATTGCAGCTTATCAGTCTTTGGATGTGGTGACGGTGTTAGTTTTCACAGTTTTATGCTTTTTTGCCTTTTTTTTTTTTTTTCACCTGAAAATAAAACATGTCCTGTCTCTGGGTGGCTACACCCACTCCTCCACTGTATCTATGGAAGGAACAATGGTTGTCACTCAGGCTGAACTTTAAACATCTCTTCCTCTTTTCATCTCCATTAGGTGGGGGTTGGGGGATTAGTATTTTACTGAAGGAAGAGTATTTGGCTTTTAGTTCAGCACACAGGACGTGACAAGGGCCCTGCACTTCCAGCAGGATCAACAAGTATTTTAAGTACTGGCTGAATATGCTTATAGCCTGAAAAATCCCCAACATCTAGGGACTGGTAAGATATAATATATTACATTTTTGTTCTTGAGTTTAGATATTCTTCAATTAAAGTGGTGGATGAACTGGATGCATCTGGCAGTCCATATATAATGCACCCACATGCGCACTGATGTATGTACCAGATGCACACCTTATGAATTCAGTGTACACATCAGTGCGCATGAGGATGCTTTTACTCAACCTTGGAACACAACCATGAAGGGTTGCCAATGCTAATTAATTCAAGACCAAATCTAGGGGTGCTGGGGTGGGCTATGCCCTCCAAATTTTTGTTGTGCCCCCTCCAAAGCCAACCCTAGCCTACCACTATACTGCCTGAACCTGCCACTGTGCTGCCCTAATCTGACACTATACCACCATAATCTGAAACTTTGCCACCCTAGTTTTACACTATACTGCCCAAGCCTGACACTATACCATCCTTGGCTGACACTATACTGATCTCAGTTATGAGTCTTGTGGAGAGGAAGAGCTCTGCTACCTATGTCCAGGTTGTATGCAGTGCAGGGATGGACAGAAGGAGCTGTACCTCTGTCATCTGCCCTGCCAACAGTGACCCCTGTCCTCTTACCTTCTTACTTCCCATTCTCTGCCCCCCCTGACATTTTTTACTGCCCCCCCAACTTCAGAACGGCTAGATCCAGCCCTGCTGTGAATGTTACTATACAGGTTCTGCATTCTGTATGGCCCCTGTACAGCTATGTGTATGAAGCCTAAAACTGACACCTCCCAAGAGTGAACTAAAAAAAAGAATCCTTTAGATCCCTACCTACTGAATTATGCACCCTGGGCACATATCCTCAACTAAGAGCGTTGGCTTATTTTTTTTCATCATTCAGAGAGAGAGCAAACCAAGAAGAAGGCTCAGAGAATTATGGGAGTGGAAGGGGATTCCCACCCTGCCATTCATATCCACTTTTATTTAATACTTCCTATTGGTTGAAAGACTAGTGCAGTGGTCGGGTTAGAAAATATCTTGCTGAACTCATTTGCTAATGAGGACATCAGCACAGATTGTCCTCTGCATAGGTAGCATAAATTAAAAGGTCGCACATAATTTCCATTTCATTGCTAAAAGTGATACCCACTTGGAGCACCAAGCTGGCTCACCAGCTAGAATCCTGATGGTCTTTCTGCCCTGGCCGCAATATTATTTTCAAGGGGTACCTGCATAACCCGCAAGACCCGCAGTCTTTCGTTACGTGGGCTTTTTATTGACCAGAACAATGAAAGCTACTTGACTAGTTAGAGAGAACACCATAGCGATCTAGCAATATTACAACCCAAGGTAATACAAAATTTAAAATGAAGCTTTGTGTTGGATACATTGTAGAATGTAACAGCCACAGACTCTTTGGGTTATATTTATAAAAAGATTGCAGAACTATTTGTGCTGCAAAACTGCATACACATTCATTTTGTGCAAATGGGGGAAAACATAAATGTTATATAGCACCCACCTAGTATGGGATGCTAGGTAACTTTAGTTCCTGTTTACTCTGTTGTCATTGGAACAGCTATTGACTTCTTTGGCTGTAAGTTTGATTGTTCCTCCCTGCATTTTGGAGGCTTCCAGAACATAGAGGGCTTGGAAAGTCAAAGACAGCCTGAATATTTATTGTTCTTCAGCCAGTCCCTGGTAAGGTTTGCCCAGTAGGTGGCTGGAGGAGAACATTATTAGTCTGGGGTCTGGAGCAACTGGGGGTCTAATCCTGCTGGATAAGTTTACAGCCTCAGGGTCTGCTGCCCCTTTGAGACAGTCCTGCTGAAGTCTGCTGATGGGCATGGAGGTTTATTTCTAATTACATAGTTAGTCTGGCTGAAAAAAGATAAAAGTCCATCCAGTTCAACCATAGGAAAACAAAGTTATAATCCTATAACCACAAAGGTATTTTTTATATAGCAAGTGCAGCGCTCGTAGCCAATAAATTAAACTAATAGGAGGAGCCACACCACGCCGTGACGTCATGCCGCCGGAGCTCCGGCGGCCATTATAACATACCAGCTGGTCAGTCCTCCTACAGACAACTGTCTGCAACGTTTTTTACACTTTTAATGTGATTTACCTCTTTTACTCAATAAAATTTAACCTACTACACTATGGGAGTATCCTTGTTGTCCCCTGGGGGAGTACTCTAACCCACAGGTTCAACGTTGAGACGGATCACCACCTGCCACCCAGCTCATTGGGAGTGATGGCACCCACCAGGACCACACAAGCATTTCTAAGTGAGAAGGACAACTCATCTGGGTTCCAACAGAAGGAAGACCCCCTACTACCTAAGATCAGGATTTATACATACAAGGCACATTTAATATGCGCGTCCGGTGAGTGCGCATTTCATTTCCACCTCCACCCGGACAACGAAGTCATCTTTGATTATTTTATTTTTCTCATCCTGAATTATTTATATTTATGGGACTGCTCCTTATATTTATTCAATTTGGTTTATGATGCTGGATTTTTATCTATTTAATTTATTGGCTACGAGCGCTGCACTTGCTATATACATTGTCTCTTTTATAGGGTATTGGTACCTAATTCCGTGCATAGCAGCTTGTTTACTCATACTAAGGCGCTTTTCACTTTTTACTCTTCACAAAGGTATTTTTACTTGTGAGCCACTGACTAAAAAATATATATACTGGTTCGCTGACATCCAACACAACCTCTATTTGTGTGCAAAATTACTCAATAAACTGAATGTCGCGCTCCTATTCCAAGTGCAATATTGTATACAGCGTTTAAAAAATAAATAATACTAAATCATAAACCCCAAATCAAACACAGAAATTTTTTTTCCAAATACTAATGTGATCAAAATAAGTTTGTTGTTCGGGAGTGGCTTGACAAGAGGAATACGACATTTGAAGCCCATGTCCAGAATCCGTCTGTGTGTGGTGGCTCTTGATGCACTGACTCCAGCCTCAGTCCACTCCTTGTGAAAGTCCCCAACACTTTTGAAGGGCCTTTTCCTTACAATCCTCTCCAGGCTGCGGTCATCCCTGCTGCTTTTGCACCTTTTTCTTCTACACTTTTCTCTTCCACATAACTTTCTATTAATACAGCACTTTGGGAACATCCAACTTCTTTTGCAATTACCTTTTGAGGCTTTCCCTCCTTTTATGGAGGGTGTCAATGATGGTTTTCTGCCCAACTGTCAGGTCAGCAGTCTTTCCCATGATTGTGATTCCTACTGAACCAGACTGAGAGACCATTTAAAGGCTCAGGAACCCTTTGCAGGTGTTACGGCTTAATTAGCTGATTAGAGTGGGACACTTTGAGCCGAGAATATTGCACCTTTTTCACAATATTCTAATTTTCTGAGATTGTGGATTTGGGGTTTTCATGAGCTGCAAGCCCTAATCATCACAATTATGACAAATCACGGCTTGAACTATCTTGCTCTGCATGTAATGAGTCTATCTCATATATTTCACCTTTTAAGCTGCATTACTGAAATAAATGAACTTTTGCATGTTATTCTAATTTTTCGTGTTTCATCTGTATGCTCAGTATGAAAAGAAAGTAACAAATAGTGCCTTATCCCTTGTATAAAAGTGCTTTATTAAGTGTCAAAATGCACTCACATTCAGGGGCAGGCTGACCATTTGGTAACTCGGGCACTGCCCGAGGGCCTTGGGTCAGTAGGGGGGCCCATGAGATGCCCCTGGTACTTTTTTTTTTTTTTTTTTTTTTTTTTTTTTTTTTTTAGGCTTTCTTGAGTTTGGGCAAGGACACAGGGGCCCCATAACCCCTATTGCCCGGGGGCCCCATGAGTTGTCAGTCCGCCCCTGCTCACATTTAATCTATTTAAAACTGCTTTTGTTAAAAACTGAGAAGCCAAACACAGCATGCTGTGTGCATACTGGCCATCCTTGAATGGCATGTGACTTCACACACCATTCAAGGAGGGGGAGTATGCACACAGCATGCTGTGTTTGGCTTGTCAACAGTTTTTTTTTTTTTTTTTTATAACAAAAGCAGTTTAAATAGATTAAATGTGAGTGCATTTTGACACTTAATAAAGCACTTTTATACAAAGGATAAGGCACTATTTGTTTCTTTTCATACTGAGGATATATCAGAGGAGGAGTAGCTGAATGAGAAAGAGATCCCAGGAGGGATATGAGATGGGGAGTTGGATGGGATATGTCCACCTTATCTCATACAATACAATCAGTGAGCAAAAGTGCACCAAACCTGGTATAGGCTACTAAAGAGAGGATTTATCTAAAGGAGGAGTAGCTACATGAGAGAGAGATCCCAGGAGGGATATGAGACCTGGAGCTGGCTGAGACATACCCACCATTCCTCATACGATGCATTAAATGTTCCTATTAGTGAACAAAAGCGCAATAAGACTGTTGCAGGCTACCAAGGAGGTGAGCGTACATCTGAATAACATTAAGAAAGTCACATAGATATCTCTTTTTCATTTCACTTGAACCACAGGGAGTTGTCACTATCACTAATCAGACTTTTTATATGTTATGTATTTGAATATTTTGATCACATTAGTATTTCCAAAAATTTTTCTGTTTGACTTGGGGTTTATGATTTAGTATTTATTTTTTAACACTGTATACAATATTGCACTTGAAATAGGAGCGTGACATTCAGTTTGAGTAATGCTACACCCACAATTGATCCAGAGGAAGGCACAAAAAACCCAGCAAAGCACGATCCAATTTGCTCCTGCTGGGAAACAAATTCTTTCCTGATCCCCCGAGAGGCAATCGGATATTCCCTGGATCAACTTTACCTATAAATGTTAGTATCCGGTTATATTCTGTGTATCTAGGAAAGAATCCAGGACTTTTTTGAAGCAATCCACTGAGCTGGCCAGAACCAACTCTTGAGGGCGTCTATTCCACATTTTCACAGCTCTTACTGTGAAGAAACCTTTCCGTGTTTGGAGATTAAATTTCTTTTCCTTCAGACGTAAAGAGTGCCCCCTTGTCCTCTGTGATGACCTCAGGGTGAATAGCTCTACACCGAGATCACTATATGAACCACTGATGTATTTATACATGTTGATCATATCCCCCCTTATGTATTATACATGGTGATCATGTCCCCCCCTTATGTATTATACATGGAGATCATGTCCCCCCCTTATGTATTATACATGGAGATCATATCCCCCCCCTTATGTATTATACATGGTGATCATATCCCCCTTATGTATTATACATGGAGATCATATCCCCCCTTATGTATTATACATGGAGATCATATCCCCCCCTTATGTATTATACATGGAGATCATATCCCCCCTTATGTATTATACATGGAGATCATATCCCCCCTTATGTATTATACATGGTGATCATATCCCCCCTTATGTATTATACATGGTGATCATATCCCCCCTTATGTATTATACATGGTGATCATATCCCCCTTATGTATTATACATGGAGATCATATCCCCCCTTATGTATTATACATGGTGATCATATCCCCCCTTATGTATTATACATGGTGATCATATCCCCCCTTATGTATTATACATGGTGATCATATCCCCCCCTTATGTATTATACATGGAGATCATATCCCCCCTTATGTATTATACATGGTGATCATATCCCCCCTTATGTATTATACATGGAGATCATATCCCCCCTTATGTATTATACATGGAGATCATATCCCCCCTTATGTATTATACATGGTGATCATATCCCCCTTATGTATTATACATGGAGATCATATCCCCCCCCCTTATGTATTATACATGGAGATCATATCCCCCCCTTATGTATTATACATGGAGATCATATCCCCCCCCTTATGTATTATACATGGAGATCATATCCCCCCCTTATGTATTATACATGGAGATCATATCCCCCCCTTATGTATTATACATGGTGATCATATCCCCCCTTATGTATTGTACATGGAGATCATATCCCCCCCCCCTTATGTATTGTACATGGAGATCATATCCCCCCCCCCCCTTATGTATTGTACATGGAGATCATATCCCCCCCCCTTATGTATTGTACATGGAGATCATATCTCCCCCCTTATGTATTGTACATGGAGATCATATCCCCCCCCCCCTTATGTATTGTACATGGAGATCATATCCCCCCCCTTATGTATTGTACATGGAGATCATATCCCCCCCCCTTATGTATTGTACATGGAGATCATATCCCCCCCTTATGTATTCTACATGGTGATCATATCCCCCCTTAATCTCCTCTTCTCAAGAGAGAATAAATTCAGTTCCTCTAATCTTTCCTCATAGCTGATCTCCTCCATGCCTCTTATCAGTTTGGTTGCCCTTCTCTGTACTTTCTCCAGTTCCCCAATGTTCTTTTGGTGAATTGGTGCCCAAAACTGAGCTGCATATTCCAGATGAGGTGTTACTAATGATTTGTACCGGGGTAATATGATATCTCTCTCTCTGGAGTCTATATCTCTTTTAATACAAGAGAGGATTTTGCTCTTTTTAAAAACTGCAGCTTGGCATTGCATGCCATTAGTAAGCTTGTGATCTACCAGAACTCCCAGATCCTTCTCCACCATTGATTCCCCCAGTTGTACCCCCCCCCCCCCTAGTATGTATGATGCATGCATATTCTTAGCCCCCAAGTGCAGAACCTTACATTTATCAACATTAAGCCTCATTTGCCACATAGTTGCCCAATTACACAGAGCATTGAGGTCAGCTTGTAAATTGGAGACATCCTGTAAGGACGTTATTCCACTGCACAGCTTGGTGTCATCTGCAAAGACTAAAATAGGATTTTTAATCTCAGACCCTATATTGTTTATAAATATATTCAAAAGTAAGGGTCCCATTTTTATGTGCAATTGATGGCCCCTGAGTGGGCGTGGTTTTTTTGTTGCTCCTGTCTTAAACTGTGTAAATTAATAAAGACATTGAAATACAGAATATTTTCGTAAAATCATCCACAGTATATAGGGCACACGGTTGCTGGTTATGTCCTGGTTGGTCTGTGTGTTTCGCGGGTGGTCTGCTTCTTCGGGGCTGCGTTTTGGGACAGGCATGTATTGCATGGTGCATTCCATCCACATGCACGCGCTGGAGATGGTGCGTCTGGGGTGGGCCAGCGTGGGGTCCAGTAGGGGAAGAGGGCAATATGGAGGGACATTGTCTTTTCCCCTGCTGGATTCCCTGGTGCCTGCCCATTGTCCGGGATGTCGTGGTCGGTTCACTCTTGTGTTGTCTTTGGTATGTTTGCTGTGTAGTGTGTGCCTGTCCTGGAGAGCAGTCCTGGGGGGGCATGCTGTCTGTGGGACACGTGGGCTGGCTGGGACATGATTGGCAATTGTTTGTTTTAAGATGTTGATGGTTTTCCGAAAATCTTTTGTAATAAACTTTTTTTTTAAAAAAAAAAAGGGTCCCAACACTGAACTTTGGGGTACACCACTGACAACCCTAGACCATTCAGAGTATGAATCATTAACCACTACTCTCTGAATATGATCTATTAGCCAGTTTTCCATCCATTTTACATACAGATTTTTCCAAGCTTGTAGACTTTACCTTACACATTAGCCATGTGTGGGGAACTGTGTCAAACGCTTTTGCAAAACCCACGTATACCACATCCACCGCCACCCCTCTGTCCAAGTATACCACGTCCACCGCCACCCCTCTGTCCAAGTATACCACGTCCACCGCCACCCCTCTGTCCAAGGTTTTGCTCACCTCCTCATAAAAAGAAATCAGATTTGTTTGACAACTTCCTTCTTTTCACTAATCCATGCTGTCTGTTGCTTAAAATATTATTTTCCAGCAAGAACTCATCTATGTGGTCTGTTATTAAACTCTCCAGTATCTTCCCAGCTATAGAAGTTAAACTAACAGGTCTATGATTACATAAGATAAGATTTTGACCCCTTTTTAAACATTGGCACTACATTGGCCTTCTGCTAATCCAGTGGTACTATGCCAGTCATTAAAGAGTCCCTAAAAATGGGAAACAATGGCTTTGAAATGACAGAACTCAATTCTTTAAGGACCCGTGTGTGTGTGCCATCCGGTCCAGGTGCTTTATTCACCTTTTATATTGTCTAAATATGTTTGGATCATATCAATTGTGACCCAATGTGGATCATCTGGAGCTGTGTCAATACCATGCCCATTATGGACAAGAGCTCCCCCATGCTCCTTTTGTATACACAGAGCTGAAGAAGGTATTAAATAAATTTGCCTTCTCTTTGTCCCCAGTCACCCACTCTAGATTATTTTGTAAAGGGCCTACATGCTCGGACCGAACCTTTTTACTATTAATATATAATTATTTTTGGACCTAAGGATTTGGTCTGGAGGACCCACTGAAGAGTGCCTGGTGGGAGCTGGGATGTGTGCAGCTGCCATGGGAAATTCTGAGTATTGATCCAAGCTGAAGAATCTAGTGACTGTGTGCTCTTTTACTTTTGGGGGTCAGTGGCAGCTCTTTCTCTGAGACTCTTCCTACAGGGTCTCAGTTCTGGCTTTCCCCTTGGTTACTGGTTTAAAGACTGCTCAAAGAAGTTGAACCTAGTTAAGTGTGTCCCCTGTTGCCAGTTAGAATTTCTGGAGTATCCGATACCGCCCCAACCCCTCTCCTGCTTCTAGTTCTACAAGGAATACATCATAAAAATACCTCACTGCTGTTTTGATGGAGCCTCTGCACTGTTTTGAGTAAGAGCCAGTTCATCCAGTAGTCCCTACAAGGGCAGCTCTACAGTCATTAGGCTATTTTTTCTGCAGGTCAAAAAGAGGGGAAAAAGTGCACCGGAACCAGGGGCGGACTGACCATTGGGGAACTAAGGCACTGCCCGAGGGCCCAGGGTCAGTAGGGGGCCCCATGAGATGTCCCTGGTACCTTTTTCATAGGATTTTGGGTTTGATTTGAGTGTGGGCAAGGACATGGGCCCCATGATCCCCTGTTGCCCGGGGGGCCCGTGAGTTGTCAGTCCGCCCCTGACTGGAACACATCAAAAATACAATATAAATGCACCTGCTGAAATGCATCTTGAACACATCAGGACTGCATTTCTATGGTGTAAAGCAGACCTTACAGAGTGTGATCACTGATAACAGTCTCCTAATAACATGTATTTATAAATCTCTTCCAGCCTCACAAACTGTGTGTGTCATACATGCTTCAAGAGGCAGGAGAAGCTCCAGCGTTGTGGACAATGTAAATTTGCTCATTATTGTGACCGCACTTGTCAGAAGGAGTCCTGGGTTAACCACAAACATGAATGTGCTGCCGTCAAGAAAGTTGGAAAAGCACCAAATGAAAATATTCGGTAAGTTTTTCTGTATATAATTTTTTTTTTATTTTTTTTTTTTTTAGGAAAATCAAGACAGATATGAATTTCTATCAAACTGAGTTTTGTTTAGAGATAAGCAAAAGAGAGAGGATGATGCAAAGCACCTTGAATAAACTGCATTCCATCTGTGCATTTTTTTAATTGATAATCATTTCTGCTTATTATACATTACAAGAAACTTTATCTCCCAAAATAAAACAACAATAATACAGGGACTTTACCTATTACATTTTTTTTACATTCTTCCTTTTTAAAAGCAGCAAATCTTACCTCCTTTTCACCGGTAAGGCATCCAAAAGCTCCCTTGTTGGTACTGAGATCTTCTTCTGGGTTTGGCATCTTCGGCTATCTTGACTAGCCAGCCCAGGATCCTGTTTAGGAGAAGAGAATCTAGTAGGCATTCTCTTCTGCAAGAAAAACCTACCTGCCACCACCTTTTCACACTGTAGTTATAATTCTGCTTTAAGGACCGATCATCAGCCAGTTGCTATCTAGCACATTTTGCCCAAGATGTGGCCCTTTGGTGCTTATTGTGTGGCCCTTGGCAGCCTGTAGTTTGAAGTATTGATTTGTAAAGGGGTGATAGCAGTGACCTCTACTTGCCTTATGTAACATGCTTACTGTAGCATATCCACAATCTCTGACCATTGTTTTTTGGGTATGTCTGCAGTCTCTGACGGTCTTGCCTTACGTGTACTGAGAATTATGTATGGCCCTTTTGATGATCTAAGGAGTCGCAGTCCAAGTCCACTATTCTTTGTAAAGTGGCAATCACTGATCTTGCATATCAGCTAGTATGAATGTTGCAAAAATATCCTCTGCTTTAGGTTCAAGATTTATTACAGGTACTTGTATAGCGCCATCAATTTCCATATATATTGTACATTCACGTCAGTCTGTAACCCCGAAGGAGCTTACAATCTAAGGTCCCTAACTCACATTCATAAATGCACATACTGGGGCCAATTTAGACAGGATCCACTTAACCTACTAGCATGTCTTTGGAGTGTGGGAGGAAACCCACGCAGGCACAGGGAGAACATATAAACTCCAGGCAAGTGGTGCCATGGCTGGGATTCAAACCAACAACCCTAGTGCTGCCAGGCGATAGTGCTAACCATTCAGCCACTGTGCTGTGGCATCAGGTGTCTGTCCAAAATATATTGCCCTATATTAAATTGTTTAACAAAAAGTGTGTAGGAAATGGATATGTCCCTAATTACACAGACCAGGAAGAATAAATGTACAAAAAAGTTTTAAACCCAAACCAAATACAATATATGTATAGGTGTGAAGAAAGGTGTAGTGCAGAATAACAGTTTTGGTAATAAATTAGTAGATTTTTATAGTGGTCTCAAAGGTACAATTGAAGAGGAAAGAGGTCAATGTAAGGGGGCTTACGATTGGCTAGGTTTCTTGGATAGGCCATATTGTGTCATACTCCTGGCCATTGGCCCACTCTCAACATCACCGGCCATAGGCCTTAATATTTAAGATTAAAGGGGTGTCAACACATAATATGCATTTTCTGCACCTACTGTAAAATCACAAATCTCCTTGACATCTGACATCATGTTTGACATACTAGCAGAGTTCTTTGGCATGAAACGCCACACACAGGAATAGACATTCTGTAGTTGTTGATTTTATGCAGAATGCAAGTACATCATTTGTATGCCCCTTTCCTTTTGCACCTCTACCCCTTGGAAGCACAGTGGATTTTGAAACTACTTCCACAGCATTTTAGCTTCCATCCCTAAGTAAAATCAAGGTACTCATTAGTATACCAGTCTCTTCCCAATATCCCTTCCATAGATCTGCCCAGCTGGGCATGCTCCCAGATGGCACACTCATTTATAGGCTTCATCTCTACTCACATCACAGGACTCTTGCCTGGCCTCCAAGGCCTTAGGATCCCTGTTCCAAGACCGGTAGAAGAGGGTCAATGGAGACAGGATGACTACAGCTGTTCCTACTGAGTTCTGTACCACCTCACCTAGGACTTTGATCCTGCAAAGGGCCCTTTAGATCGGCATTATAGAAGACTATGCTCCTCCCACAACTGACATTGGGCATATATGGGCACTAACCACAACCATGACATCACTAGAGGAGGGACCTTTCTGAAAGGGGACCTAACACTCAATTACAACCTCCCTTACTATATTATGAGAACAGAGCCATCCCATATAATAGGTATAGGTACAGGGTGTATATGTGAGAGAGGATTCACAAAGCGCTTTAGGTTCTAAAGAGAGAACATGGCTGAAGCTATTTCCTTTCAGGCACTCTGTCTCAGATTGAAACCCCAAAGGACCTGGTCTGAACAGAGCAGGCAGACAGAGGGCGAGAGGAGACACTGTTCTGACTTATTTACTCTAGTGTGTAAATTTCGACTTGCGCTCTATAAACAGGCCTTTTTTTAACAGAGCAGCTAAGAAAGTTCAAAACGGGAAAAGATTGCTGGCTGGAAATGAAAATGCAGATTAGCCAAATGCAATATTATATATTTACTCGACGGAAAAAAGAAGAAAATATTTTTACATGTTTTGTTTCAATTTGAAATCTAAAAAGTTTAAAAAAATGACATCAGATATCTCTAAAACAGTACAAAAGGGGTGCCCACCACAATTTAAAGCTAAATAAAACCTAGCTGATCTGTTTCAACAACCCAGGTTAAAAACAGAGGTTTTAGTTAAATTCATTTGCAACTATATGGGAAAGCCACATTGAAGTGCCAAGGCACCTCAGATAAATGTGGTATTTAATTCGGAGCTATCTGACCTTCTCAATCATTAGAACATCAATAGCAATGCACAAACAGAGCAGGCTTACCTGGAAGCAGCCCTTTCCTAATTAAAGGAACAGCAACACACCAGAAGATGGGCTTTCAGGCACCAGAAATGACCATTCGAGCACTCGGGCACTGCCCGGGGTCAGTAGGGGGCCCCATGAAATGCCCCCTGTAACCTTTTTATAGGCTTTTTTGTTTGTGTTTTGAGTGTGGGCAAGGACACAGGGGCGCCATGATGCTCTATTACCCGGGGGCCCCATGAGTTGTCAGTCAGCCCCTGGTCTCTAGTGTGTGCCTGCACCAAAGCAAGATGGAAACTGTTCAATAGACAAAAATACAAATACATTTCCCTTTTAAAGTGGTTGTAAACCCTTTCATATACCGAATGAAGTGACTGATTTCAGGTGATGCACAGAGATTTAAACAAATCCTCTTACATACATTGTACCTGTCTACCTGCAGTTTTCTCTTCTCTACATTTTTTTCAAAGTCCAAGATATATACGAGGTGGTATAAAAAAGTTTTGAGACTAGTTTTGTAACACACCAACAGATGGCAGCACGAGCCTGCACACAGTCACAGGGAGAACCAACCTTCGAAAGTCAATGTGCCAAAAGACATCATCCTGTGTACATCGTGAGCCTTGCAACCTTGCGACCGTGTGTTCCCACGTCTGCCATTTCATCATGAACTGCAAGTTAGAGCAAAAATCCAATGTAAAAGTCTGCTCGAAACTGGGTAAATATGCCACCAAGACGTTTGCATGGTTTGGCAATTTTACGGCGATGCTGCAATGTGTAGTTTTGAGATTTTTTGAGTGGTGCACTTCAAGAGTGGAAGAACATCACTGGAAGACGACGAGAGATCAGGAAGACCTTCTTGAACGAGATCAACCCCCAAAAATGCCCTCTTCTCAAAGGTCGCCATTTTGTCAACATTGCGGAGATCTAGCTATTTGCCCAGTTTCACGCAGAATTTCACGTTTGATCTCTGTTCTAACTTGCTGTCCATGTTTAAATAGCAGACGTGGTAACGCACATGGTCAGAATTGTACCAGTTGCACAGCTCCCGATGTACACAGGGCAATATCTTTTGGCACACAGAGACCAATGAAGGTCAGTGCTCCCTGTGACTGTGCATGCAGCCTTGTGCTGTCGCCTGTTGGCTTGTTACAAAGCTAGTTCAAAAATTTTTTGATACCACCTTGTAAGCTTGTCTGAACTGTCAGAAAAAGGGGGCAGAGAGCTGAAGTTACACTCTGCAGAGCTCTGTGAGGAGCGCTAGTTACATAGTCTGGCTGAAAAAAGACAAAAGTCCTTCCAGTTCAACCAACATGGCCCCAGCATCCTCCAGCATGGCCCCAGTGTCCTCTAACATGGTCCTAGTGTCAAGTGTGAAGCCAATGTATTCCAGCATGGCCCCAGTGTCCTCCAGCATGGCCCCAGTGTCCTCCAACATGGCCCCAGTGTCTTCCAGTATGATGCCGGCGTATTCCAGTATGGCCCCAGTGTCCCCTGACATGACAGGAACAGTGTGCAGGGCAGTGGTTACTATGGTGGTTGAAGGGAAGGGACCCCCTCCACACAGGAACAGAGCTGAGGCTGTCAATCAGCTGGAGGTCCCTTCCCTGTCATCTTTTTTCTTTTGGTGTCAGGAAAACTTGTCAGAAGTGATTCATGCAGATAACAGAGGAATTAAGCAGCAGACAGAAATGACACTGATTGCTCTTGATTGATACAAATACACACTATAGAGGGATATGTTTTGTTCAGATTTCATGTCTGAGGTTTACAACCACTTCAACAAAGGACACCACTAAAGAATAAAGGACATTTCAATAAAACCTTGAATGTCATATTCCCTCATGCGGTAGATTGAAATGTGTGTCTTTATTACATACCAGGCTTGCAGCTAGAATTTTATGGCGGATAGAGCGAGAAGGAGGAAGCCTCACCGAAGGATGCTTAGTCTCTGTTGATGACCTCCAAAGCCACCTTGAGAACTTTGACCAAGAGGAGAAGAGTGGACTTATGGAAGATGTTCAAAGCTTTCTTGAATATTGGCCAAGTCAGAGTAAACAGTTTGGAATGCACTACGTCTCCCACATCTTTGGATTGGTAAGTCCAAACTATGGAAAACTAAATCTGCCTAGTTTGGTTCCTTATGGAATCAGGCAAATATACTTAAGGAAATAAAGTTAAGTCTACTTCAAGTAATCATTAAGGCATTGGGGAGGCAAGGAAAGGATAGTAAAGTCACCCACTTATTTAAAAGCTGGTTGCACAGTCCTTGAACCACAGCAACATGCATTATGGAACAAAATTCAGCAGAGTTTACAATGAAAATAAACTGAAGGGAAAAAATAAGGAAACCACCAAAATAAGTGCACAAAATTAAAGCTGAAAACCTGAAAATAAGATATCCATTCCAATATCAGAAATTTAAATTGCCTGTGTTGCGATAAAAACTATAACCGTGTAAAATATTATCAATTATGAAATTACATGGGAGGCTCCGGCTGACGCATTTTGTAAAATGAACAAAAAAAATTAAATCCTGATGATTTCGGCTAATGTGACCCAAAACTAGGACCATCTCCTTTTTTTTTTTTTTTTTAACAGATCTAGTGTTTGGTTGCTTTACTGCCTGTAGACTGTCTCTCTAGTGCCCAGCTGATCTATTAAAGAGAAATCAGCTCACATTTTTAGGTAGCAGCTCTCCAGACAGATGTAAGAATGTTGTATTTAAAGGGGATAAGCGCCTACCTACGGAATGCCTGTAATTTTTATTGTGGTATTAACCTACATACGTGGCTAACCAGTGTGAATTTTTAGCCCTTAAGCCCTGGAAATGCAGGTCAATATGTCTCATCAGTTCAGGAATACCCTTTTGTTGAGTCCATTGTTGTCCTGCTTGTAATCTCTGTGAGTAGCTTGCTAAATCTGGTTGGAAAGTATTTTTGGTGACATTAGCAGCACTGACTGACTACCTGGTGATTGCAATTGCCCTACAGCATACATGTTGAGGTCACTATAAGCCTTTAAAGTGGAGAAGACTACCTCAACTCATCCATATTCAGAGATAATCACAGGTCATGGGGATTGTCTTCATTACTGATGGTGGACCAAGTGGTCTCTTTTGCCCAGTTTGGATTAAGACTTGCTAACGATATGTGACAATCACCATGTCTGTATTGCATAACTATTTGCTCATTTCGATTTGTTCCATTTTCTTCCCTCTCCTGTGTGTCGTTGGTCAAATTGAAAGATAAGCTGCAATGGATTTACTTTAAGTGACCAAAGGGGTCTTCAAGCTGTCGGTGTTGGAATTTTCCCAAATCTCTGTCTAGTCAACCATGATTGCTGGCCTAACTGCACGGTTATATTCAACAACGGCAAGTAAGTCAACTATTTTCTAGAGCAATGTTATATCAGACAGACCTTGAATTATTATTGTGAAAGATTTACTGGCCTTGTAGGTAACCTGTTATGTGTTCTTCTAGGGTATCAACATTAAACACGTTAGAGTTCTATATACTGTAGGTATCAGTAGTAATGAAAATGTGCCTGCCAATAGAATGAGTAGACATATTGCAAATGCTGAATCTGACTCAGTATTATGGTACACCTAATTTAGAAATGTCTAAATTATAATGAATCTCTAATTATCCTATTGGAAATGATGTGATAGTCTCAAAAGTTAAAATGGTGGCCTTAGAATTGTTAAAAGCCCATTTAGGTGGATTGGGCATCTCAGATGTCTGTGGAAGGTTCCAGCTAGTTCTGTTTCAGTAACTCCAGCTGGGAGGAAGCATCATGGCAGACCCAGAATATAGTGGTGGACCAAGGCTTAAAGACCAGTGGTGGACCATATCTAGGCCTATTATTGGTAGAGTCTTCAACAACATTTATCTGAAGATAGCCATTAAGTAAGTAACTACTTTGAGGTACTGCAGGATGATTTTTATTTTTTAAATGATTACAAATATTCTGATACAAGGAATATTGTAGATCATTATTTTTCAAACAAAGGCTACGCTCACATATATGGGGGTGCGGAACTTTATGTAAATCGCATGCTTTCTCACGCGGGCAGCAAAAAAGTGCTTCTTTTAGCAGACGTGCGGTTGTGCATTAATTCTTAATAGCACCTCCATGCATTGGAAACTTTTGAACATTTTCACATGCTGGGAACTGCATAGGACCATGTGTCTTCTAAGCAACTGCAATTTTAGAAAAGGTTGTTGGGACCTTTTTCCTGTGTTTCCCACAGGTACAGCAGTCCATTCAAACGAATGGGCTGCTGTTTCCTTTGGAAAAAAAAATGCATACATTTGAACCTAATGGTATGCAGGTGCAAGCATGGTCACTGGGCTAAAAAGACATACAAAAAGAAAACTAATATAGCCATCACATCTAATGAGTGGCAAGCTGCAATATACAGTATAATATTTTTGGTTTTGCAGGTTTAGTGCCCGCCATGCCATGCAAGTTGCAAATGCAGGTTAAGTCGCACCCTATTGTCCGCAATTAAAGCAGTCATATCGGTGCGATTCCGACTTGGTTGGAGCCGCACCGATTTCTAAAGTAGTGCATGCACTACTTCAGGTGTGACTTGCATAGACATCTGTGTCTTGTAAGCCACAGATGTCTTGCAAGTCACACCAAGTCGGAATGATATCTGACTTTGAAATTGTGCAACTTCCAGTGAAGACGCACGATTTCAAAGTCATATTGGTGTGACCAGGACCTTAATGCCCCTTTAACCACTTGCCCTCCTGAGGATTTACCCCCTTTCCTGACAGGCCATTTTGTATGTTATGGCACTGCATTACTTTATCTGACAATTGCGTAGTCATGCAATGCTGCACCCAAATTAAATAGAAGTCCTTTTTTCCCCCACAAATAGAGCTTTTTTGGTGGTATTTGATTGCCTCTGCGGTTTTTATTTTTTTCACTATAAAAAAAAAAAGACCAATTTTGAGAAAAAAAAACAATATTTTTGACTTTTTGCTATTTAACGTCCAGTAAAAAAAAAAAATTTAAAATCGAATTTTGTCATAAAATTAGGCTAAAATGTATCCTGCTCCATGTCTTTGCTAAAAAAAAAAAAAAAAAATCCCAATACGTGTAAATTAATTGGTTTATGTGAACGTCATAGCGTTTCCAATGGCGGTATAGATACTGGGATTTTTAAATTCTTTTTTACTAGTAATAGTGGTGATGAGCGACTTCTAGCGGGACTGCGGCGGACATTCTGATACTGGGGGGGAACTGACTTGGTGTCACTGACATCCCCAGTGACACCAATACATCAGTGCTAATAAAAACCACTAACACTGTACTAATGACACTGGGCAGGAAGGAGTTAACATGTGGGGTGGACAAGGGGTTAACTGTGTGCTGTTTTACTATGTGGGCTGTGTGTGTGCTTCACTGTAAGCACACTGCTTTGTATGGCTCTGCTATGCAAACAGCTGACAGGGGGACAGGGGCGGACTGACCATACGGGCACTTTTTTTTTAAAAGGCTTTTTTGGGTGTGCTTTGAGTGTAGTCAAGGACACAGGGGCCCCATGATCCCCTATTGCCCGGGGGCCCCATGAGTTGTAAGTCCAGTTGTCAGGGGTTAACATGTGGAGCGATCTAAGGGTTAACTGTGTGCCGTTTTACTACATGGGCTGTGTCTGTGTGCTTCACTGTATGCACACTACTTTGCACTGCCGTGCAAAACAGTGTGCATGAGCTGACAGCGAGGAGAACTGTTTTATTTACAAACAGTTCTTCTCCCCCCCCCCCCCCCCCCGGGGGTCAGAGATGCTCGGCAATCACCAGGCGCTGGAGAGTAATCAATGGCTGGGATTCGGTGATTGGCGGCCGCGAATGGGGGCGCGGGTATGGTGCGCGTACCAGAAAGAAAAAGTATGTGAACCCCTTGGGATTACGTGGAGTTTTGCATGAATTGGGCATAAAATGTGCTCCGAACGTCATCTATGTCACAACAATAGAAGAACACAGTCTGCTGAACATAATACTACACAAACATTAGATGTTGCCATGGTTTAATTGTACATAACATGTAAACATTCACAGTGCAGGGAGGAAAAAGTATGTGAACCTTTGGACTTAATAACTGGTTGACCCTCCTTTGGCAGCAATAACCTCAACCAAATGTTTCCTGTAGTTGCAGATCAGACCTGCACAACGAGTAATTTTGGACCACTCCTCTTCACAAAACCTGTTTCAGTGTAGCAATATTCTTGGGATGTCTGGTGTGAATCGCTCTCTTAAGGTCATGCCACAGCATTTCAATCGGGTTGAGGTCAGGACTCTGACTGGGCCACTCCAGAAGGCGTATTCTGTGCTGTTGCAGCCATTGTTTTGTTGAATTACTTGTATGCTTTGGGTCATTGTCCTGTTGCATTACCCATCCTCTGCGGAGCTTCAGTTGGCGGACAGATGGTCGTATGTTTTCCTGCAAAATGTCTTGATAAACTCTGGAATTCACTTTCCCATCAATGACAACAATCCATCCAGGCCCTGAGGCAGCAAAGCATCCCCAAACCATGATGCTCCCTCCGCCATGTTTTACAGTGGCGATGAGGTTTTGATGTTGGTGTGCTGTGCCTTTTTTTCTCCACACATAGTGTTGTGTGTTCTTCCCAAACATCTCAAGCTTGGTTTCATCTGTCCACAGTATATTTTGCCAGTAGTGCTGTGGAACATCCAGGTGCTCTTTTGCAAACTACAAACGTGCTGCAATATTCTTTTTGGACAGCAATGGCTTCCTCCGTGGTGTCCTCCCATGTACTCCATTCTTGTTTAATGTTTTCCTTATTGTAGATGTGTCAACAAAAATGTTAGCATGTGCCAGAGATTTCTGTAGGTCTTTAGCTGACACTCTGGGATTCTTCTTTACCTCATGCAGCATTCTGCGCTGTGCTCTTGCAGTCATTTTTACAGGATGACCTCACCTAGGGAGAGTAGCAACAGTGCTAAACTTTCTCCATTTGTAGACAATCTGTCTTACCGTGGACACATGAACGTCAAGGCTTTTGGAGATACTTTTGTAACCCTTTCCAGCTTCATGCAAGTCAACAATTTTTGATCGTAGGTCTTCTGAGAGCTCTTTTCTGCGAGGCATGGTTCACATCAGACAGTACTTCTTGAAACCAGTAAACCTAAAACAGGTGTGTGTTTTTTAAGGGCAGGACAGCTGTCAGCAACACATCCAATATCATCACACTGATTGGAGTCAAGGTTGGCTCACTCCTGGCTCCAATTATCTCTGGGAGAAGTCATTAAGCTAGGATCTCACATACGTTTTTCCTCCCTGCACTGTGAATGTTTACATGTTATGTGCAATTAAACCATGGCAACATCTAATGTTTGTGTAGTATTTTGTTCAGCAGACTGTTCTTCTATTGTTGTGACTTAGATGATGTTCAGAGCACATTTTATATATATATAAACTTTGTGCACCCCTGCCGCCTTGTAGCAGTATATCTGCTATAGGGCGGCGGGAATGTGGTTAAGTAAGGATTGTTTAGTTTATTTATTTCAGGTACTTTATATAGCGCTGTCAATTTACGCAGCACTATATATATATATATATATATATATATATATATATATATATATATATATATTCACATCAGTCCCTAACCCTCAAGGGGTGTACAATCTAAGATCCCTAACTTACATTCATACATACACATACTAGGTATAATTTATACAGGATCCAATTAACCTAGGTACACATGATGAGAATATTGGACAAATGGTTGTCTGCTTTTTTTTACATGCTAGTCTCATGTTGAAAATGAATAGGTTACTAAAGTTAGGAAAATTCTCGTAAGACAGAATACAACTTCCACGATTATGTGATGTATTCTTTCATTTCCAAGCATGCGCGGTTTTGGTCACTTGATTTTTTTTCTGGACGAACACTGTACGGATTAATCCAAAATTGTTCATTATGTCATCGTATAAGAAAACATTTTGCACTTGTCCCTTTTGGATAATTTTGCATGAACTGTCATGATTGGCTCTCGAAAGCTGTGTAATAACAATCAGATGATCTCTCCAAAAGCAGCATTTTGTCATCCGATTTTCTCATCGTGTATATGGAACATAAGGTTTTTCTTACATCAAGGTCTAGAAAGGTTATTAAATATGTAATAGCAGATGTAATATCAGAGCTCTGCGTCTTGCATATGAACACTCAGCCAAGTGACCTTAGGTGTCCTTGTTCAGTAGAGGGAGCGTAATGTCACGTTATGCACACACTAAATCTACTAAATATAGGTTTCTGCCATACACATCTGATAAGGTGTGCTGCTATTTGGCTACATTTATTTTGTATGATCAATCTGAGTTTATTAAAGGTTTGTAAACTATTAAGAAAAAAACAATAACATTGGAGGGACAAAAAAACTAAACAAACACACAAAAAGAACAAAACAATGCAGAATAAGGGCAGGGGAAGGGGAATAAAATAGGAGGGCAAGAAGCAATCAAAGACTGGAATATGCTGGTGCTAAGTATCATCAATGACAAAATCTAAGGACACATTGCAGGTAGCCTGGTTGCAATGGAGTCAGGCCCCCAAAGGGCACAAACAAAGACACAATGAGCAATAAAAAAAAAAAAAACCCTGTGAGAGGAAGCACCAGAAAGAGAAATAGATAGCAGCCCAGGGGAAGGAGAGATGGAACCCCCATCAGGAGTCTACACCCCCCTACATTTATTTTTTTATAAATGTTGTAAATGTGTAGCTCAGCCCTTTACCCATAGTTCACACCAATGCATTTTTAGTTCATTTTTGCAGTAACGCACTACAGTCCATTTAACATGGCTTCCTATGGGACAGAGAACAAGGGGGCACTCTTTGTCTGGAGGAAAATAAATTTAATCTCCAAACATAGAAAGGTATCTTCATGGTAAGAGCTGTGAAAATGTGGAATAGACTCCCTCAAGAGTTGGTTCTGGCCAGCTCAGTGGATTGCTTCAAAAAAGGCCTGGATTGTTTCTTGGATACACAGAATATAACTGGATACTAACATTTATAGGTAAAGTTGATCCAGGGAATATCCAATTGCCTCTCGGGGGATCAGGAAGGAATTTTTTTTCCTCTGTAGGAGTAAATTGGATCTTGCCTTGCTGGGGTTTTTTTTTTTTTTGCCTTCCTCTGGATCAACTGTGTGGGTGTAGGATTATAACTTTTTTTTTTTTTTTTTTTTTTTCTATGGTCAAACTGGATGGACTTTTGTCTTTTTTTCAGACAGACTAACTATGTTCATATCTATGCTTTTTTGAGCTGCTGTGTTTTTAGAAAGGGTCAGGGATATGTTTTAAAACACAAAAAAGCAGCGTTTTTGCTACAACAGTTCAATGGAGAATCTGCTGAAACACGTAGTGCGTTTTTTTCTTTGCTGTGTTTTTTGCATTTTTTTCTGCCCAGCATCAAAACATTTTCTGCTTTAACAAAAAAAAAGCTGAAAAAAAAAAATGCAAAATGCAGCAAAAACGCACTACATGTAAAAACACGAAGCACAATGCAAAAAGCATTAAAAACTAACCTAAAGCATAGGTTGGAACCAAGCCTAAAACATAAGACACTTAAACCTGACTGGAATGTATTTATTTACAAAGTGCAGGTTCTTTCCTTCATATTTTTGATATCTCTGTATCTAACTAAGAAGTCAGCTGATGTCCTTGCCTATGCTTAGAAAGGGGTGTGAAACTGGCAGCCCTCCAGCTGTTGCCATCATACTTCTGCCTTTGGGAGTCATGCTTGTAACTGTCAATCTTGCAATGCCTAATGGGACTTGTAGTTTGGCAACACCTGGAGGGCGGCCAGTTTGACACCCGTGTGCTAGAGAGGTGTCATCACATGAACCTTTGCTGTATGCATTTACCCCATTTGTTGGCGCATGTTTGACATGTTTTAAATGCACACCAAATGCAGGAAATTGATGCCCATCAACATGCGTTCATACCAGGGGCAGGCTGACCATTTGGAAATTCGGGCACGGCCCGGGGTCAGTAGGGGGCCCCATGGGATGCCCCTGGTAGCTTTTTTCATAGGCTTTTTTTGAGTTTGGGCAAGGACACAGGGGTCCCATGATCCCCTATTGCCCGGGGGCCCCATGAGTTGTCAGTCCGCCCCTGGTTCATACTCTGGTCACAGACATAAGAGGATGTTCCCATGTACAATCTGAACATCCTACAGGACCAAAATCTAAAGCACACTGCAGGGTGCTTGCCAAACGTGTCAGCTTACCTCTGTCAGCTGATCATTTCTCATGTGTCCAACATATAAATAGAATCAGCACAAGGGACTTCAAATGCATCAAGCTATCTTCTTTTTTTAATCTAATGCAGTATTATTTATTCTAGACATAAAGTGTGACAGCATCACTCCCAAAAAATCCTACATTTTGGACTTAAACTGCTCACACTATGAACGTGAAACGATCTATATATTATTAACAAGATGTTCAACAAGCCATCCCTTTTTAGGCCTCTTTCACAACAACAGCAGCTGTTGGTGTGCACTGGATGCCTCAATTCCATCACATTGCACTGTTACTTTTTTGAATGGAACTTTACTGAAATGTCACAAGTACCATTTCATTGACCCCTTCCCATCCAGATACAGCTTTCCTTTAACTGTGTTGAGACTGTATTGTGAAAATTGAAAATACATGTGTTCACAATGCTTATAGATACAGAGGTGAATGAGAACTTGTTTATAAGTGCTCTTGCTGCTTGTTTGAAATATGTATGATCTGGACATAGATTCGCTTTGCGCAGAAATCAAAGTACTCCTATTTGAGAGAGGTTCAGTTTAGACTCAAAATGTAGCATTTTAATATTCCGTGATGTTGTCATACTGCTGGATTTTGAAAACTATTTACATGTTATTAACAAGGGGCACAACACAAACCATTTAGGTCTCTTTCACAGCAGCAGCTGCATCGATCGCATGACTGCTGGTGTGCACTGGTAGGAAACTGTGTCGATGCCCCAATCCCATCGCACTGCACTGTTATTTTTTTGGGTGGAACTTTATTGAAATGTTACAAGTGCCATTTCATTGACCCCTTCCCACCCAGCCCCAGCTTTCCTTTAACTGTGTTGAGACTGTATTGTGAACATTGAAAATACATTTGTTCACAATGCTTATAGATACTGAGGTGAATGAGAACTTGTTTCTAAGTGCTCTTGCTGCTTGTTTGAAATATGTATGATCTGGACATAGATTCACTTTGAGCAGAAATTGAAGTACTCCTATTTGAGAGAGGGTCAGTTTAGACTCAAAATGTAGCTTTTTAATATTCAGTAATGTTGTCATACTGCTGGATTTTGAAAACTATTTCATATTATTAAGGGGTACAACAAGTTATCCCTGACCTCTCAGAGACTTTTAGGCCTCTTTCACAACAGCAGCTGCACCTATCGCATGACTGCTGGTGTGCACTGGTAGGAAACGGTGCCGATGCCCCAATCCCATCACATTGCACTGTTATTTTTTTGGGTCGAACTTTATTGAAATGTTACAAGGGACATATCACTGACCCCTTCCCACCCAGGTCCGGCTTTACTTTAACTGTGTTGAGACTGTATTGTGAACATTTGAAAATACATTTGTTCACAATGCTTATAGATACGGAGGTGAATAAGAACTTGTTTATAAGTGCTTTTGCTGCTTGTTTATATATGTATGATCTGGGCATAGATTCGCTTTGAGCAGAAATTGAAGTACTCCTGTTTGAGAGAGGGTCAGTTTAGACTCGAAATGTAGCTTTTTAATATTCAGTAATGTTGTCATACTGCTGGATTTTGAAAACTATTTCATATTATTAAGGGGTACAACAAGTTATCCCTGACCTCTCAGAGGCTTTTAGGCCTCTTTCACAACAGCAGCTGCACCTATCGCATGACTGCTCGGCTGCACTGGTAGGAAACGGTGCCGATGCCCCAATCCCATCACATTGCACTGTTTCCTACCAGTGCACACCAGCAGTCATGCGAGAGGTGCAGCTGCTGTTGTGAAAGAGGCCTAAAAGCCTCTGAGAGGTCAGGGATGGCTTGTTGTACCCCTTGTTAATAATATGTAAATAGTTTTCAAAATCCAGCAGTATGACATTACTGATTATTAAAATGCTACATTTTGAGTTTAAACTGACCCCCTCTCAAACAGGAGCACTTCAATTTCTGCTCAAAGCGCATCTATGCCCAAATCATACATATATGAACAAGCAGCAAAAGCACTTATAAACAAGTTCTCATTCACCTCTGTATCTATAAGCATTGTGAACAAATGTATTTTCAATGTTCACAATACAGTCTCAACACAGTTAAAATGGGGCTGGGTGGGAAGGGGTCAGTGATATGTCCCTTGTAACATTTCAATAAAGTTTGACCCAAAAAAATAACAGTACAATGTGATGGGATTGGGGCATCGGCACCGTTATTTTTTTGGGTCGAACTTTATTGAAATGTTACAAGGGACATATCACTGACCCCTTCCCACCCAGCCCCAGCTTTACTTTAACTGTGTTGAGACTGTATTGTGAACATTGAAAATACATTTGTTCACAATGCTTATAGATACGGAGGTGAATGAGAACTTGTTTATAAGTGCTTTTGCTGCTTGTTCATATGTGCATGATCTGGGCATAGATTCGCTTTGAGCAGAAATTGAAGTACTCCTGTTTGAGAGAGAGTCAGTTTAGACTCCATATGTAACATTTTCATATTCAGTAATGTTGTCATACTGCTGGATTTTGAAAACTAGTTACATATTATTAACAAGGGCTATGGCAACCTATCCCTGACCTCTCAGAGGCTTTTAGGCCTCTTTCACAACAGCAGCTGCACCGATCGCATGATTGCTGGTCTGCACTGGTAGGAAACTGTGCCGATGTACCAATTCCATCGCATTACCTTTTCTTTGTTGGAACTTTATTGAAATGTCACAAGGGACATATCACTGACCCCTTCCCATCCAGCCCCAACTTTCCTTTAACAATATCTGTATGCTCGGGGGAAGGTATGGGGGCGGGGCAGGAAGGACTGTCAGTGGTCAAATAGTTCTGTTGGCTTCTGATCATTGCTAGAGACCAGAAGCTGCCTGCGAATGTTTGGATACTGTACTGTGAGTGTGCATTCAGCACAAACCTCCAACATATGTGCGAGGTGTGGGTGTTAAAGCCCACCATTTTTTCCTGTTGCACATATGCTTTACATGGGTGACCAGTGGCTACGTTCTATTCACACAGTGGATGTGCAATGTGGTAGGTTGCATTTTTTTTCAGTGCAGCAGAAATTTTTTTTTTAGTGCACTCCACTGCAATGCAACAGTATGAACTGCCCTCATGTTTTGCCTTGTCTTGTATTGGAACTGTGCAGGGCAAGGCTTAGCCCAGCACAGTCCCAGGGCACCTAGTGTAAATGAGCCTTTCATGTGAATTTACGCAGTCGCAAACTACTTAAAACCATCTGCTGTGTGTTTATATTAGAGGCCTGACTAGCCAAGATTCAACTTTCATAGAAAAATCCACTGTCTGTGTTGTGAATATTGAAAATAAATTTCTTCACATTGCTTATAGATACGGAGGCGAATGAGAGTTTGTTTATAAATGCTTTTGTTGCTTGTTTGAAATATACATGATCTGATCATAGATTCAATTTGAGCAGAAATTTAAGTACGCCTGTTTGCGAGAGGGTCCGTTTAGACTCAAATTTTAGCATTTTAATATTTAGTGATGTCATACTGCTGGATTAAGATTAGGATAAAGATTGTGTGATGCCTATTCTACTTATGTGGTAATGATTCTATACCCCGGGTCGCATAGTGAATGAATTGCGGCATAGAGCATCTAGTTAGAGGTATGTGGTCATCCCCCCTTTCTAGTAGAAATCTATCCAATGGCTTGTTCCCCGACAGCATCTGAAACCACAGAAATCAGCGGTACGCAACCTTTTGAAGAGCGAGGGCCACTTAAGTGATTTGTTAACCGGTTAGGGTCTGGAATCTGCTTGCTCAGTGAGCGATCTGTCCGCTGACCTCCTGTACAGATTGGAGTGTGCGGATGACAGCTCCCCATATGCAGAGAGAACATGTAGACAGCCCTGTCTTCTCTATGGGCCCTCTGTTCAGATCTACCCAGACAGAATAGAACGGATCCCCTTCCATATTCTTTTAGCAAATGGGATTGGAGGTAGGCTGGTGTAAGTGGTCACAAGTCCGTTGACATCTGCTGCTCCATAGAGGTGAATAGAGGGTCTGATGAGGTCTGCCTGAAAAACGTACAGGTAGACTCTATCGGACTGATCATGTAACAGGGGCCTAAGGCTGCTTTCACACTGATGTGCTGCGATTTACTCGCACTGCGGGTGCAGCGCAGTGCACCTGAGGCTTTCTTGCGGGTGAGCTGCACCTTGCAATGGACTTCTGTTAAATCTTGCAGATATGGTGCACTTTTTAAAAGCGCGAAAAAACTCCTGCCTGACAGCTTCTGCTGTTGAGAAATTAACCTTCTGAACAATGTTTATAAACACTTCTCAGGGGATAGAGAGATGGAAAGTAACATTATTGCTACTTGTTTATTTACTCTGTATCATTCATTTGCACATCAAACAGGTAAGCTATGATGATCATTAAATCAACCTGACAAGTAAAATAAGTGTTTTTTTATTGTAAATAAAACATTTTTCCTATTAACTCTTAGTTGACCCTAATCAGCCCTAATTAACGCCTTCTGCTTCTCATAGCTATTATGTTCCTGATTTTTTTTTTTTTTTTTTTTTTTTATTTCTGCTTCTCTAACCATTAATAATTTCATTTGTTTTTTTCTTGTTTTTTTTTTTTTATTTACTGTTGCTTTAAAAAAAAAAAAAAAGTGCAACATTGGGAAAACCACGCCCCCTTTTTTAATTAGTAAAAAATATTGTAGTATAGCATCGTAATTTTTAGGGATGCACCGAAATTTCAGTGGCAGAAACGTTTTGGCCGAAAACACCCCTCTTGGGCATTGACCGAAATGAAAAAAAGCACCGATACAGGTGCCGAAAAACTCAGCCCCTCACTGACGCTGCCACCCCTCGGTAGTTCTTAGCCTTACCTGATAAACCATCGATCCCGGTGCTGGGCATAGAGATGAGAGAAGGAGAGATGGCTGCCACTCATCTCTATGTCCTTGGAGGACCGGAGCAATGTCACTTCCTGTTCCAGACATTTTTTTTTTTTTTTCTGAAAGCACTAGATCAATTGTCTTATTGACCCCATATCTCGCCATAAAGAGGACCTGTCACTAATTATTTCTTTCACAAGGGATGCATGCATTTCTTGTGATAAGAATAAAAGTGATTACATTTTTTTTTAAAGGGACAGTGCAAAAACAAAACATTAAATAATAAAAAAAAGTAAAGTGCCCCCCCCCCTGTACTTGCACGTAGTGGTGAATGCATACGTAGGCCACGCCCACATTTATAAACGGTGCTCAAACCACACACATGAGGTATCACCACAAACGTCAGAGCAAGAGCAATAATTCTTGCACTAGACCTCCTCTAAAACATTCTACAGGTTAGCAGTGTAAAGTTACAAAGCATCACCCATGGAGATTTTTAAGTACTGCAGTTTCACGCCATTCCATGAGCGTGCGCAATTTTAAAGCATGACATGTTGGGTATCTATTTACTCGCCATAACATCTTCTTTCATGTTTTACAAAAGTGGGGTATATGTTTGTTTTGTTTTTTTTTTTTTTTTTTTTTTAAATCAGTGTATTTTTTCCAAAAAATATATATTCATTTTTTAAAACTGCGCATTTCTTTTTTCAGTTTTTGGCCAAGTGCATTTTGAATTTTTGTTTTCGTCACCAGAATTTTCATTTCGGTGCAGCACTAATTAGTGATATTTTAAAACAGGACAAATTACAGAATAAAATGTGTGCCTTTTACCTTCAGTAATACTGACATTGACCAAAGTAGAAAAACTTCTTTCTTCCTTTTTTTTTTTTTTTTTTTTTTTTTTTTTTTTTTTTTTTTAGTTTTGTTACTTAAAATAAAACACATTTTTTGGAAGGCACTATGACCAAAAGAAAGTCTTCATTGTTTTAAAAAAAGATCTATGCATTTATTTGTTATCCTAAATAGTGACAAAATAATTGCTAAATAAACAAGTCAATAGCTGGAATGTAAAACAAATGTTCTGGTTCATAGGGGTTGTAGATGTGAGAACTGAAATGTTAATATTACACCCTATTGATGCTAGGAAAGTAGGATTTGAGGTAATGTCAGTGAGGTTAATCTCAGTCATGTTGTGTAATAACATAGAACCTCAAATTGGGCCGGTTCTTTTGGCAGTCGTTTACTCGGAGTTGTGATATATTAATATCGGTCTTTAATAGCAAGTTAGTTTAGCATGCTGTGATGAAGCCATTTACAAGCAGGGTCCTATGTGTTCTTAATGTCTGACATTTAAATGTCATTTCATTCATTGCGGTAGTGCCGTCCAGTCTTACCCTTAGTTCCAGGAACAGCTGATTTGGATTACTAGCTGAGAGAAGCTGGCAGCAACATGTACAGTTCCCACATATCTGTAATGGCAGATGCCATGTGATACAGGTGTACGTGTAGACTGCTTTTAAAATGCTCTCTGAATGCCTGTGATGAATTTGGAGCTGTCATAAGACACAACTCCCAGCCCAATTACACCTATACAATGCTCTGTGTTACCAGACAGTGCATGTGGTACTATGTTGCGGCTCTGCAACTTTTCAATGGCACTCTAATGCACTAAGGCAACTTACCTGTGGTTTAGTGCACCAAAACACACGGTACTGCAATACCATGTGTTGTGGTGATAGGGTTGCCACCTCACCCCTTTAACCACTTGCCCTCCATAGGATCCCCCCCCCCCCCACCCCGACCAGGTCATTTTTTGCTATACGACACTGCTTTACTTTAACTGACAATTGCGCGGTCATGCAACGCTGCACCCAAATTAAATGTATGTCCTTTTTTCCCCCACAAATAGAGCTTTCTTTTGGTGGTATTTGATCATCTGTGAGTTTTTTTAACTTTTTTGTGCTATGAAAAAAAAATAAATACAATTTTGAGAAAAAACCAATATTGTTGACTTTTTTGATATTCATGTTCAGTAAAAAATTGAAAAAATCAAATTTTGTCATAAATTTAAGCCAAAATGTATTCTGCTCCATGTCTTTGCTAAAAAAAAAAAAATCCCAATACATGTAAATGAATTGGTTTACGTGACAGTATCTGTACTGACGGTATATGTACTGGAATTTTTTTTTTTTTATACTAGTGATGGCAGCGATCAGCAACTTATAACGGAACTGCAACGGGCATTCTGACATTGGGGGGAACTAACTGTCACTAACATCCCCACTGACACCAATACAGTGAAAAGTGCTTAAAGCACTGACTTCATACTAATAACACTGAGCAGGAAAGGGTTAACGTGGGGCGATCAAAGGGTTAACTGTGTGCTGTTTTGCTGTGTGTGTGCTTTTACACTGTAAGCACACTGCTTTGTATGGCTCTGCTATGCAGAGCCAAACAAAGCAATGTGCAGGAGTTGACCAGGGAGAGATCTGTATTGTTTACATACAGGTCTCTCCCCCATCGGTGATACATGGCGATTGGCGGGTGCTGGTGGGGTTCCGGACCCGGTGATCAACAGGTGAGGGCACCAATGGCGGCACGGGTAGGGTGCGCGCGCCCCCTACTCGGAAATGCAAAATCATATACATACACACATATATATGATTTTGCGCAACCCTTCCGCCCTGTAGCAGTATTTCTTCTATAGGGCGGCGGGAAAGTGGTTAAAACTGAACACATATCAAAGTGGAGCTCCACCCAAAAGGAAAATTCTGCTTTAAGATGTCGTCCCCCCGCTCAGAAAAAAAGCTCACAACTTTTCATTGAACAATGTGCCATGTGGACCTCTATTCCTGCGGTCCTCTTATTTTAGTACAATGCTGATCAGTGGGAAGCATCTAGGAACTGTATAGAATGGCTAATGGTCTTGTGATGGAATTGATGACCAATTACTGTCTAAACCTGGTCAACGTTATAGCAGGAAGATTTAATTTTGATCCCTAAAGGGTATCAAACTATGCAAAGGGGTTGATTTACTAAAACTGGAGAGTGCAAAATTTGATGCAGCTCTGCATAGAAACCAATCAACTTCCAGGTTTTTTTTTTGTCGAAGCTTAACTGAACAAGCTGAAGCTGATTGGCTCCCATGCACAACTGCACCAGATTTTGCAATCTTCAGTTTTAGTAAATAAACCCCAAATTATAAAAGCTGAAGTCCAGATAGGTACATTATTTAAGGCCCACCTTAATGCAACTATATATTCCTTAATAGATCATTAAGGAGGTCTGATTATCAGTGTCTTCAACCAAGATTCAAACAATTGTTTCCCAAGATCAACACATTTTTCACAAGATCCAGCTGGAAAAATGTCTGAATCTTTGGTGAAAACATTGATAAATAGACCCCAAATTTATTTTTTTTCAAATCCAACTAGTGTAGGTAACTGAATTTGACTGGCTATCAGCTTCTTGTAATCCCCTATAAAATTGAATGGATGAAAGAAGGGGGTCTAAACTGGGAACCAATCAGACATGCTGCATGAAAATGTACTGACTGTTGATAGGAGGAGAGAGCTAAAGGAGCAGAAATGACCTTATCAATCTTCTGCTGCTCCTTTTACTCTCCAATCAGCAAGCTGGAGAAGGAAGGACACCATAGTATTTCTTCTACAGTCTATAACCATGACAGCCAAAGTGGTGTCATCCACCTGGCTATGTTGAGGGTTGATGCTGTGTAAATCTGACAGCTTGATGGCAGGTAAAACAGTTGTCTATATGTGTATGCTATCTGTGTATTTACCTGTTTGCCTAAGGTTCAGTTTTAGCTAATGCATGTGTAAACTAAGCTTTAAACATAAATATTGGACCTCAGAACAGAGGACGTGGTTGCACAATGGCTACATGCCAGATCAATTGTGGTCATCATATGACAGTGTTTTTCTTATGACTAGTGAATGATGGGCTGGAGAAAAAGCTTCATGTACAGGGTCCATGTAAGTCCCATTACTGACCTTGTTACAGGCAGCCTTGGGCTAGCCATACATGGCTCAAATCTTGTCTAATTCTACCTAAATTCCAGCTGAGAACGGCCCTGTTGGTTGAACGACTGCATCCAGTCATGCTCAGGTACTGTTCAGGAGGAGTAGCAGCTATCAGAATGCAGCAGGGGATATTCCTTCATCCACACTGTTTAGCATGGATGGAGGAATCAAGTAATTTCTCTTTTTCAGCCCACAATCTACAGGTGTATGGCTAGTATTCTATTTTATAATTGGCTATAAAGTTCTGAATTCATATGGAATATAACATGGAACCTTACCTTTTTACAATGCAGACTCTTATAAAGGTGCATGTTTCCTTTTGGTCATAATGTATAGTACTTTGAATAAAATAAAAAATATAAGTGTAACATACCTGGTTGGGGAGCCTGACGTGGAGAGACGGTGTCTTCTTACCACTCCCGCTCGGGACCCCTGATAGGGTAGACAGACGATATCGAGCTAGGAGGGGCATGAGTGCCTGACTGTTTTCGATGACAGCTGGCAGGTGATGACCCGAAAGACCAGGATGCAGGTTAGTTATGGATGCAGGTGAGCAGGTGCAGCAGCAGGAAGGTATAGCGGAGGTATGGACAACCGTGGGAGCTGGCAGCCAGAGATGGTCACAGGCAGGAGAGGTAGAAGCATCAGACAAGCCGGGTCAGGATCAATCGGGTGGATCAAGTACAGAGTAACAGGCAAGCGGATAGTCAATGGATGAGCCAGGTCTGTGCAGGCGGAGTTCAATTGTAGTCCGTTCAAATCAGGTAGATAACAGGAGTCAAGATACAAGCAAAGAACGTAGTAGACCAGAAGGCACCATTGTAAGTGCAGCAGGGGTTTAAATAGCCATCTGTACACGCTGGCATGCGCAACCGCATGCACACTGGCACAGCTGACGGGTACCTGGCGTTGGCGCATAATGTGCAGCGACACGAAGCTTCTTTACCCTGACAATAAGAGAAACATTTGTAATGTTTAAACTGAAGTCCTATTGTTATGTTAGTGGTGTGAAAAAAAATGTATGTTCTATCATGTTTATGTTACTATAATGAAAAATGATTAAATTGAACAAACATATTACGGGCTATGTATCATGCATGAAGAAGTAGGACAATTGATTATATTATTATGTATTATACAAATTTTTGGTCTTTTGATTGCTAGAAAGCAGAAAGTATCCAAACCAAAATCATTTCAACAACTGAAAATATTTTGCACCAAAGCATATAAAGAAGAAGCTGAATTGATACATAGCCTCTGATAATAATCATGAATGCCTTAGTGATCCCATGATCCCACCCTTTTGATTGAAGCTCTTGTACCAATATGCATTGTAGACTCTTGTTTTGTTTTTCAGTCATGAGGCTGTAAAATCAATGTTTCATACACAGATGAGGTGGGTCGGTGTCCAAGTATCATTGTCCACCCTTCACTCCCCATCACATGGATCCAGTAACCCACCCCATGTCCCAGTCCCCAGATCCCTATCACCTCCTCCATAATTGTTTGGGACCACCATTAATACTGTTCTTTCTGAAGCCTGACCATCCCGTTCTAATCTCACCTTTTCCATGCATTGCACCTTCCATCTCAATGACTCCTTGGTGCACAGTGATATCATATCAGCTGAAAGCATGAACTGTTGTCAATACAAATTTTGAAATATAAATGAGCTTTAGTCACCTGGTGATCTGCTCCTGACCCAATTAATTAGCAATTCTAACACCAATAAACTTACTAAAATGAATAACTTGATTTACCAAGCCTAACTTAGACTAGAATCATGTCTTCGGTCTCTTTGCATCTGTTATATCTATTCTGTGGTGGAAATAACATAACTGGTGGAGGAAGCTGTTTTGTGGCTCAATAGGCATGATCCGTACTTACGAAGTTTGCATAAGTGAAATGATATATGTTCACACCATAGACTAAGATCTAAGTGTCATGGGTAAGAATAGTTTTGAAGACCATTTTTTATTGGGAGAATGGAAAAAAAATTGCATTGAACACTAAAAACTGTTCTTTTGTCAGGAACAAAATTAATTAACTAGAATTATGTATAGGACAAAATGGCCACCTTAACAGGATATGATACTCAGATTGACTTGATTTAATTGCATGAAAAGCCCAACCTTTTTTTAATAGAGTAGGCACTGGTTAAAGTGTATGTTATTTCTAACTATGGACTTATCTTATTGCTACCTACATATAGCTATGCAAGGTATCTAATAAGTTCAAAAAATACCTGTCCATGTCAGATTAAGAGCTATTCTGTGCACGCTTTATGTATTATTGTAAAGAGTCTAATTAGCCCTCCTAGTTTTTGTCCTTGACTATGGAGTATTGAGTGTCAGAGAAAAGTAGGAGTGTTTTGAGTATTTTATCAACAAACAACTGGGCAGGGCTGACACCAAAAGAAAAATGTTGTGTGTTGTCAACCTAGGACAGGAGTTAGGAGCTTCATTTTTGTCCTATACCTCTAAATGTCCTTGTGCATAACCTGTGTGTATGTGTACCCCATGTATACTGCTATAAAGTGTTGTTTGAGTCCAAGATGGCAGCCCCCAGCGGCAGTCAGAGCTTTTGAAAGTCTACATAAGCATGGATTTTTCTGGTAAATAAACATGCACAAAATGCAATAAATGTGCACGTAATCTTATGGGAAGATTGTTGTTGAAGCAGTGATCTGGCAACAGGGTCTCTAAGAAAATGGGGAGAGCAGACTTTCTTTTTGTGGAGTTTATTAGTCTTATTTAATAAAGCCAACTCTGCTTATTTCACTTAGGGACTCCAGCTTTACAATATCCACATCCTAGTGCTGCTCACTTCCAGTATTCTGTATCTCCATCAGAATCCTCTCACCATTGGTATCTGTAAGATATAAGGAATCAAAGCATATTTCTCAAAACTCCAACCTTTACTTTTTGTTCAGAAATCATTCAGATAACTTGGTGGTCACTGAGAAGGGGCACAGCAATAATTTTCAAGATTTTCATTTAAAAAATACAAAAAATGGCAGAGATACTAATACAATGTGTAAAGAGAGTTTATTATATTAACACTCTAAGTAAGAAAATTACTTCTGTAACACCTGTAATCCATCTAAACATCTAGATTAACACCTTCACAGAATTGACTCGCTAATCTTTTCCTTGCAGATATTAATTGCCATGTTGGAACGGCAAAAGCCATGTTTGTCATATGTATCCTATAGTTTTAGCTACCCTGTCCGAATTTTGGGGGAATTTGTGTTTTTTTTCATTGCGATGTGAAAGTTATCAAAAGGAATGTAAATGGTGCAAAACTATACGAATGCACAAAGGATTGATTTATTTTTGCATACTATCTTTTGAATGACATGGAGAGTTCGGACAATGGACTGGGATGGTAAAGAGACTGTCCCATTGATGCATGCTTGCAGGATTCACAACTAATACTCAAAGGGTCATTCAACCCAAAACTGATATCTCAGCTCTAGTATAAGCTGGACAATTAAATGTATTATGTGAGTGCTCTCTTTAAATCCCAGGTCTGCACACCTGCTGCAGCAATTATGAAGGTTTCCTACTATCACTGTATGAGTATTAAAATTCTTTATTGTTGATAATGCTACAGGAGGAGTGAAACACTTGAAGGTGGGCAGGAGTACCAAAAACAAAAGGTAGGCAGGAACAGAGGTAGGAACTACAGCAGGGAGACTGTTCACTAAAGTCACCAAGAGATCTAGCATAGAAAACATCCAGATGACTCAACCTCCTGGACACCAATATGATATTGTATCTTTTAGGTGGACTGACCCATAAAAGATCTGTAAACTCAATCCTTTTATTTCAATTATGAGTAGATGGTGTTCGGCTGTATGACCCATCACTGTCCTAAACATATATCAGAAACTTCAGCTTTATTGGCAATGCTCCCTTCATCATTGAGTTTTACTCTTCATGTTGCATTCTGCATATTGTAAACTATTTCATTGATCCTTCTGTGAAAGTGAAACACCCTTGCAATAACTGTGGTAGGTGTCTAGTCCTGGAAACAGAGATATCAATGTCCATGTACCTGAGAGAAATTGGAAGTGGGTGGTAATTTAAGCAGCTGGCACCTACTAACAGCTGATATATCAGTTTGGGTTTGACTGGCCCTTTAAAATGGATCTGTTCCTTTTTGAAGTATGTTATTTCATCAATCAGTTTCAGAAAGTTATAAAACCTTTTAATAGAATTTATTTGCCGAAACTATTAAAGGGGTACCAATCAGACTTGTGTGTGCATTGTAGGACATCTCAACTATGTGAGACCTTTATTTTGTTTTATTTAAACGGTGTACTAAACAAAACTGATCTTCCTTATTGTAGGTACAAGCATGTAAAAAATACATTTTTTCCATTTTTTTTTTTATTCAATTATTTTTTAGTATTGTAATTGTAACCCACAATTAGAATATCACCAGAGTCACAAAGCCACCTTTTAGGCTGCAAGTGCTATCTGCTAAAGACTTGATCAATGAAGAGATGATCAATGAAGCCTCCAGCCAGCATATGATCACTATACTATAACTGAAATCCAGAAACGCTCAGATTGGATCCCAATAATCAATGGGGACCAGAGCTCTCATTGCCAGCTAAGATTGAGCGCTACCCATTGTGCAAAGTGTCAGTTGGTGGCTCTTAAAGGGTGGATATTTATTAATGTATACCTCAGCAAGGGGCATCATACTGGACAATGTTATTATACAGATTGCAGGCAGGAAAGGGTTAAAACTGATCTGTAGTCACTTCAGTAATGTTCTATTTTTATTTCTGATGTGCAGTAAGGTTGTGAATATTCTCTGTTATCTGTAAATTCCAAGGTATTGTAGATGAGATTACTTGAAGTCTTCCCTATTGACAGTGCAAGGACAGCAGGGGAATGTCTGCAACCACTGAGTGCAGAAGCCCTCTGACTTAGAACAGTACAACCACTGCCATGGCCCCATCTCTTTTCCAAAGCAACATTACATTTACAGTGCATGCACTGAGTGGGAAAACTTATTTTCTGAATTCCTTCCCTGGAGTGCCCTTATTACCACTCAGACATCATCCAGACAGCTTGGCATATTTTAGCAGAAAATGGAGTTAGTAAAAGATAAGGGATTGATTTGGGAATGACATTTTTTGGGAAAAAAAAACACTATTCAAGATGCATTCTATGGTATTTTAGATGTGTAGTGCTACCCTCTTAGGGTCCCCCTAAGCCTTGCACAGCCAGGCAACATACATTTTCCACACTTTCATCCACAGTCAGTAAACAATCCATGGGCTTGGGTTTTTCGTTTTATTAGGAGTTAACAACTTTGATAGCGTAAATGGGTTATGGGATGCCCAATTTCATTGAAGAAACAGCAAAATGAGGATGCTTCTTGCTCTAGCACACTTAGAAAAAAATGACAAACACTTGCTTGTGTTCCAGCTGGAACCATCACAGTACATAGTAGAATAATCCCCATCTAGGAGCTTGGTATCCCCTGAGTGGATTTTTAGCAACGTGACAACTTGTAGGGGCTCTTGGTCCCCTTAGTCCACAAATACCAGCCCAACTGGCTGCAGTATCTGATCCCAGGACAAGGAATTGTGTAAGCTATGAACTGTCCCCCGAAGACTTGCCAGAACTTGCATCCAGCAGACTTCTCCCTTCTAGGCCCTGGGGATGTATAGGCTACTCATACTGTCCTTGGCCTGCAGCTGTGGCTAGAACTGCTGTCAGGCCTTGCAGCTGGGCTGGTCCTCTCCAAGATTTGCAGGCTCTCCTTCCCCGGTGGACAATAGGGCAGAACCCCCCACCGGGTCTCCCTCCTAGGCTACACAGCAACACCTCTCAGCAATCCATCTTCCACCCGACTCCTCTGCTGACCAGGCTCTCTCATATTTAAAGGCTGAACTAGCTACCTTGCCAGGTCCCCTGTCTAGGGATTGCCCAGATTCCCCTAAGTAGGCAGAGCAGCCCCTCCTCATCCCCGCCCACTGGCTTCTAGAAACTTCTCCAAGTTTCTAGAGTGGGGGGGGGGGGGTTATCAGAGAACTGACTTGGAAAGCCCTCCAGCCTTAAGCTGAAGTATCCACGCTGAATCACACCCAGGCTGACTCACACCTAGGCTTCTAGCAAGCCTCCAACTATACAAAATAAAACATATGCTACACTAGAGGGTGTTACAGATATATATATATATATATATATATATATATATATATATATATATATAGTTCAGCTTTAATTTATTTATTGTAGGAAGTGAGAAAAGTAAAGTGGTATGTTCTTAAACTGTATCTGTAGTCCAACTCTCATTATAGGAGTCTACAGAAGGTACCTCTTAAAATATTTGGCAAAATAATTATAAAAAAAGTGTTTACTTGCATAAACAGTAATATTGATGAGTAAGATTTTTCAAATGGTACAGATCCTCAAGTAACTCAAAAGACATTGGTAATGGGATTGACAACCTTTAGCACTCTGGCAGTCACAATCTTGCATGGTGCCCCTAGCTGGAATGCCAAGGTTTGATTAGCCCACTCTTGAACTCATCCCAGAGACTCCTACAGGCATTTTGTCTGATCTCCCATGCTTGGTAATTACAGAATTGAGCTTCGCGCTCTTGGAAAGATCAACAAGGGAGAAGAACTCAGCGTGTCTTACGTAGATTTCCTTAACCTCAGTGAAGATAGAAAACAACAGCTGAAGAAACAGTACTATTTTGACTGCACATGTGAGCACTGCACCAAGAAAATTAAAGATGACCTGTTGCTAGATGTCAAAGATGGTGAACCTAAGGTAGGAGTGTCGATAAAGTTTGATCTATTCTTGTTTCTGGGTTAGGTGAAAACTAATTAAAAATGCATACTTTGTAGATCAGTAGGCTATATTGAAGCAGGAGCCATAGGCCAGTGACTATCTTGTTCTCTTCAAAGCTGGCAGCCTGCACCGTAGTATGCCTGCGGGTAAATTTTTCTTTATACGCTATTGGAAAAACCAACTCACTGCAGACACTGAAAGACTTCCTCATTGAGGCTACGGAGAAAAAGGCCATCCATGCTCAGTACTGTATGGCCCACTGGTTGTAGGTGCCGTTTATCTCATAGGTGCTGGCTCCTACCTCATGTTGGAAATGAGAAGGACGGACAATGCATCGGCCTCCCCAATGTGAGTAGCGATGTTGACCTCAGCTGCCGCTCCAGCCATGCCCACTGATGTGTTTTTCTTCACCCACCAGGGTTTGGTGGGAGGAGTAAAATGCACCAGAGGGGGAGGCTGTAACGGCAGCGGAGTCCAACACCGCTACTCACATTGGGGAGGTTGATGTGGCATCTGTCCTTCTCATTTCCACTGTTCTGAATATATGCAAGGACACCAGCTCCCATCATTTGTTCACTGGCAGGTTCTTACAAGTTCCCCAGCTCTGACTGGTGCTACACGTTCTCGCAGCTCATGTTGCCTATTCATTTGAGGCCCATAAATTGAGTCATAAATAGCATGAGGGGGGAACAATTAAGCTTAATATTAATAAAACGAATCTTTAACTTTAGGAGTTGACCCCTGTATATTGCGCCTGTGGTTGCGTAGACCTCTTGCAACCCTCATGTCAGACAGTAAATAAATCAGTGAGGATGGCTGGTTTAAAGATGAACTCCAGTGAGATATCAAAGACAAAAAATCGTTCGTCTCCAGGAGATAATCGGATGTACTATGGCATTTTCTTGTTACAACATACAATGTTGGTATTATTATGCAGTTCTCTCATACACAACTGAAACAATGCTTGGAATGAACTGAACATAAATGAACAGCTTTGTCCAAGAAAGAGCAAAGCTGAAGTCCCAAGGACCATAATCTCTCTGATTACTGTCAGGTTGGTAAATGTGGAATCCTGATGCTATAGGCCGATGGACATTGCCTGTTGACTTACCTGACATATACAGCTAATAAACATTTTTTTCTTTTTTTTTTCAGCCTTCAGAAAGTGTCATTAAGGAGGTTATACAATTCTCAAAGGATGCGATGGAAAAGATCGATAAAGCACGTTCTGAAGGGGCATACCATGAGGTAGGTATATGGTCATTTTTATTTTTTTTTTTTGAACCACAGAAAAATCACTTGTTAAAGAATAACTAAATCCAAGAACAAAAATGTTGCTGCTGCAAGTCCTTAGTGTGGTGGCTGCACTTGCTTTCTTATTTTTACAAGCTAGTTCATTGTACTATTTTTAGTAAGATGTTTATTGAATCTTAAGGGGTAAGTATCATCTGACCTACATAGCATATATGTAAAAACACTGTATATTAACCTCTTCACGCTGGTGCCTCCTGGCCCTTTAATGGTTTCAGATGCCGGGAGGCAGGGCGGGGTTTTAGGGTCATGTGACCGGCGTGATTCGTTGTCACGGCGGTCACATGATCGGAAAAAAAAGGTTCTGATCTCAAGGGGAGATCGGGACCTTTCCGTGAGACACCAACATATGTGCTGGGAGTACACAGGATGCGCGCTCTCAGCACATATGTGATTTCAAATGGTACGCAAATATGCAGCCTCTCTGCGACAAGGCCCAGGCGTCGAGAGGCCGCATATTTGCGTAATATCAGCATCAAGCGGTTAATTTGAAGTAAAAATTGTTGATTATCAAGTTGTTTATTGTTCTGTTTCCTCATTATAGTATTATAGTTGCAGTGGTTGTGCTTCCCTGAAGAAGCCCCAATGGGCAGCTTATTCACCAATATGCCACCGCAAAAATGAGGACAAGACCATATTCAATTTCCACAATCGTTTTTATTGTATAATTTTAATGTGAGAAAATAAACAAATTTTACATTTTAACAGTATTTGACAGTATATTTGTTTTGCATCGTTAAAGTCCCAGAATCAATTTCCTTGAAAATATTCAGGAAACCTGGCTTACTAATGTGATTGGCCACAGCTATCACATGGTACGGGTCTGCGGGTCACAGATGATTATGATTATACAGGATTTATAGAGCGCCAACAGTTTGCACAGCGCTTTACAAAATTAAGGTAGACATTAAAGTTGTAATACAATTCATGCTCCCCAGGGTGTGCATGAGGTATGCAAATGATGGGACCTCACATAAACATCCCCCTGGAATAAGAGTGCTCCCACCTGGCCATTTTTTTACAATAGGCTGGATGGGAGGAGGTTCAGGTTGCCTTTTAAGCATTTTTAAATGCAGATTGCCCTTGACTCATTGTTAAAAACTGATTACACTGAGACCATGCTTGTCTCCAATTTGTTGACCAGGTGATTAAACTTTGCCGGGAATGCCTGAAGAAGCAGGAACCAGTTCTAGCAGACACAAACATTCACATTCTGAGAATTCTGAGCATAGCTTCCGAAGTGTTCTCTTACCTGCAGATGTTTGAGGATGCTGCTGAGTATGCTAAGAAGATGATAGATGGATACTTGTAAGTAACACAGGTGAAGTCCTATGAAAATCTTTACTTTTTTATTTTTGTAAAATATCAACATTCACCGTTCTGCTGCGCACCTCTCAAGATTCAACAATAAAGCCACTCAACACTTTTTAATCGCATAACAGGGTCACTTTAAAGTGGAGTTCCACCTGAAAAAAAAATAAGTCAGTAGCTACAAAAACAGTATCTGCTGACTTTCAAAATACAGCCACATACCTGTCCCTCGGTCCAGCGGTGTCCTCGCCACGGTTGGTTTCACCGGCCATCTTCCCTCCCCAGCATCTTCAGTGTGGGCACCCGGCTCTGACAGCCTGCAGCTTCACAGCCAGGGTGCCCACTGTGCATGAGCAAGAAGCGCTGCGCTTTGTGAATGGCCCCCGTAGTCTTGTGGGACCTGTCACGACTATGGGGAGGGAGGTGGGGAGGACAACTTCTGCTTCCGATCGCCTAGACGAACACAGCGGATGTGGGAGTGGGTACCAGCTCCCCAAAGGTGCCAATCCTTAATGGGGAGCGAGGAACAAAGCATTAAAGTGGAACTTCCCCTTTTGGGTGGAGGTCCGCTTTAACTATTGATAAACAGTGCAATCACATTTATAATGACTCTCTACTGTGATAGCTAAGGCCTCATGTACACATGAATTCACCTAGTCAGTAAACTCATTAGAAAAATGCTAATTGCAGAAAAAATGTGCGTAAACACGTTACTGCGTTTAGCGCTTGGATGTTTATTCATTTGCTTGGCCAGAGTATTTTCCATTGACATGGATGAACACCCAAGCGCTAAACGCTGCTAGCGTTTAGCCACATTTACACACGTTTTTGCCATATTTAGCTTTTTTTTTTGGCCAAAATGTTCCTCTTTTGAATGCGATTATTCTGCGTTCAGAAGAGGAAGTTTTAACTGCCCCTAAACTCTGCTTCTCCTAAACTCTGGTAAAAGCCTAAAGGCTTTTATTGAGCTGAGTTCAGGGGCTTTGGCAAAAAAAAAAAAAAAAAACAGCAAAAGCTCCTAAACTCATGTTCAGGAGCAGCAGTGTACATGAGGCCTAAATCTACTAGAATCTTTCAGCCTATTCACACCAGCCTGGTTTGCTGTGGTGCAGTTACTTATTATTTTATTATTATTATACAGGATTTATATATTATTATTATTATTCAGGATTTATATATTATTATTATACAGGATTTATATATTATTTTATAATACAGGATTTATTTATTATTATTATTATTATTCTTATTATACAGGATTTATATATTATTGTTTTATAATACAGGATTTATTTATTATTATACAGGATTTATATATTATTATTATTATTATAATACAGGATTTATATATTATTATTATTATTATACAGGATTTATATAGCGCCAACAGTTTGCTCAGCACTTTACAATATAACGGGAGACAATACAGCAACAATACAGTTCAATACAAGAGGGTTAGGAGGGCCTGATCCTGGGAGCTTACAATCTAGGAGATAATGCTCATGAGTTAACAAGCCTTCTGTCACCTATTAACACGTGCTGTGTTAGGGCGGCCTGTTTACTGAAATAGTCTGCCTAATGCACCACAACTGACCAGAACCTGTACAAACATGCTCCAACGCATGGTGCGGTATGCTGCAATGCAGTTGTGCTAGGAAGGTGCATAGGGGTGAGATTCAGAATGTGTGAATGGGACCTTGCTCATAAAGTGGTTGTAAATCCTACATATAGGGTTCACCTGGCCTCAGATGAAACAAATCCTTCCACATAAGTTGTACCTGTTTATCTATAGCCATCTTTCCCTACATCCATTCACAGTGCAGAATTTAAACAGCACTTCTCAGCTCTGAAAAGCAGGGGGTGGGCAGCTGAGTTACATCAGTGAGGAGAGCGCTAAGAGCTGATTGGAGGGAAGGAACCTTCCCCCCCCCCCCCCCTTCACACAGAACAAAGGAACAGACTTGAGGCTGTCAATCACAGGCTGTGCCCTCCGCCCTCCCCTGTCACTGTTTTTCTCTTGGCGTCAGGAAAACTTGTCAGAAGTGACTGATACTGATAGCCGAGGACAGAAAGGACACTTAGTGCTCTGGTTTGAGCCTGGGTTCACATATATGCAGTGCGGTATATCGCATGTGATTCGCACAGGAACAGCATTGCATTCCTGTGCGAATCACATGCGATTTGTGTGCAGTGCGATTGGAGCCATACATTTTGTATGGCTCTAATCGCACCGTGCCTAAAACGTGCATGACTTTTTTTTTGGTCTGCACTAGAATCGGATTGCATGGGTATTCACACCTATGCGATCCGATTCTGCACATCACATTGCGTTTTGTGGAACACTTTTTGGGTGTTAACTTAACATACACACCCGCAGCGGTTCTCATGAACGGGGTGCGATTCTGATGCGGTGCGGAATTAGCACAGAAACGCTGCAAATTCCACATCTGTGTGAACCAGGACTGAGACCAGTACACACTATGCTTTGTTCATATTTCATGTCTGCAGTTTAACATTTTAACTTTCTTTAACCACTAGCCTACAGGGCACTTATACTCCCTTCCCGACCAGGCCAATTTTCAGCTTTCAGCACTGTCGTACTTTGAATGACAATTGCGCGGTCATGCAACATTGTACCCAAACTAAATTTTTATAATTGTTTAAGACAGTCTTCTTTTGATGGTGTTTAACCAACACTGGGTTTTTTTTTATTTTTTTGCTAAATCAAAAAAATAATGAAATTTTGAAATCAAAGTTTTTTTCTTAGTTTCTGTTATAAAATTTTGTAAATAAGTAATTTTTCTTTCACTGATGTGTGCTAATGATGTTGCAGTGATGTGCACTGATAGGCTGTACTGATGGGCACTGGTAGGTGGCATTGATGGGCATTGACAAGCATCACTGATGGGCAATTAAAGGCAATACTTATATATGGCACTGATTGGAACTGTTAGGCGGCACATACTGGCACTGATAGGCAGGACTGACTGGCACTGAAAGGGAGCTATGATGTGCACTGATGGGCACCGGTATGTAGAATTGATGGGGACTGACAGGTGGCAATTATGAGCACTGACAGGTGGCACTGATGGGGCTACACTGATCATCAGTATAGATGTCCCCTCTGAGGAATGCCACGTACCGGCTCTCTTCACGCACAGCTGACAGCCAGCATGAGGAGGCAACTGCTGATAACTGACATTTCCTATTTATGTGCTATCAGCTGTTATTGGACACAGCTGATCACATGATAGAGCCAACATCATCGGCTCTTTACTGTGATTGGTGATCCGCTATGTCCCAGGGACACAACACACCACCTATTGGTGCGTCGTGCACCCCCGGGGGCGCACGTGCGCAGCTAGAGTGGGAGGACGTCATATGCCACCCTACCATCATCTCCTTACATGGCGGGAGGGAGACAGTTAAATAACCTATAAAAACTGGAGGGGCTATAAAGTAATAGAGTGTGCCATTCAGTCACAACAGTCCAGCTACTATGTTCTAACTGATGATCATTGTCCCTGAAATAAGCTGCTATGTCTTTCCATATGACCTATTACCAACTTATGTCTACTGCTTCAGGATGGCTTCTTTAGAACGCTGCAACCGGTGGAGGTGTAAATCCCATACTGGCACCAGGCTTGTGGTTATCAATTACTGGCCTAGTACTAGTATGTGATAATGTTTCCTGCACAAAGCTGTAGATGCCTTCTTGTCCCAGTCCACTTGTTCTGAACTCTGGTAGGGTCATGTCCTGATACATGGAGATACAGTCGGGAGTGGGGCCTGTACTCAGCTGTTCCAAGTCGTGTCAGAATTTGCTGGTTATAGCAGCCCAGGATTTGGAGTTTCCGGGCTGAAGAAGAATGCATATAGTCAGCACAGATACCATTTGGCGCCTCCATTGTGATTCTGGAGTCTGTAAGCACTGTATGGGTACCAATAGGTTTATTATAGGCTAACATTTACGTAGGAAAAATGTGACAAGTCTGTACATTCCATATAACATATCAAGCTAAAATAAAATTTACTTTTTCCCCGATGACACTGATCCATTTTTTTTTTTCAACAGAAAAGTCTACCACCCAAACAATGCCCAGCTTGGGATGTCAGTGATGAGGGCGGGAGTCACACACTGGCACGCTGGGCTCATTGAAGTTGGGCACGGAATGATCTGCAAGGCCTACGCCATTCTGCTGATTACTCATGGTCCCACACACCCCATCACCAAAGATCTGGAGGTCTGTACACAAGTCATCTCTAATTATGTCATGAAAGCCCACTTTCTAAACATTTAAAGTATAAGTTCACCTTCAGCAATATTTTGCCAGAATCTCCCTTTTCAATTCCATATCCTGTGATTAGTACATACCAGTGCTCCTCCTGTTTTCAATGGTGAACATTCTTCACCATTTACCATTGGGGGGGCTCTTCACAAATACTGCTGGTTCCTTGTTCCCAGTCTTTTGCAGGATGGACCAGGCATTTGAATTGAGCCGCTCCGAGCCCATCAAACTGTGCAAGTACGCGGTGTGCGCTCTCCTTCTCTATCTAAACTCAGTTTGGATGGCCTGGAGTGGCCACTAATGAACTCTGCGCATGCACTCAGTTTGAGTGGCCAGTAGGGAGCGCACAATTCAACCATCAAGCTGAAGGTGAACTTACATTTGAAGGGCCAGTTCACACTACATGTATTTCAGTTGTATCCAAAAAGCACAGAAAGTAGGTTATATGGTTGTTCATGTCAAAGTTCACATCAGTGCTTTCAGTTCCAGTGTGTTCCGGTTGCAGAAAAAAAAGTAGAACATCCTGCATTTCTTCTGCACAGAGCTGTACTGGAACGCACCGGAACACACCAAAAACGCACTGGAATGCACATTTCCCTACTTAAATTGAAGAAAAAGAGGTGAAAAAATTAACTGGAATGCATAAACGCACTGGAACGCATCAAAAATGCATAAAAAACGCACTGGAACACACCAAAAACGTGCATGCAAAAACACATCCGGAACGCATCTGGACTGCGTTTCTATAGTGTGAACCAGCCCTAAGGGCCAGTTCACACTACAATAACACACAGCGGATGCATTCCGGATACGTTTTTGCTTACAGTTTACACCACACGCAGTTCCGGTGCCGTTTTGATGCAGTTTGCTATGGTCCAGTATGGTTCTGTGCAGAAAAAATGCAGCTATTCTGTCTCTCAGTGTTTACAATACACCTACCATTCGATTTTTAGACTGATCATTTCTTTGTGGGTGGGCAAACATTCAAAATCAGCAGGGGATCAAATGCATATTTTCTTCACTGTACCTAGATAACTACAGCATTACTGAAGTGATGCCGATCTATGTCATAAATCACTGGTCCTGAGTTCTCCATCTTGTGAAGGCAGGGAGAGGACACCCTCTCCCCCAGCTCTTTGCAGTGTATTACATGGAGGCTCATGTTGGTCTCGTCTTCAGCACAGAGAATGGGAGTGGTGACACCATTTTTCTGATGGTTTCGGATTTATTCTGTTCAGAAGAGCAGGAGGGGATTTCTAGAGAGGGGGAAGCTCAAATGCTTAGTAAGGGTAAAATCTATTCAATTGCAGGATTAGATTGATTTGTGTTCTCTAGGTTTACAACCAGTTTAAGGCCTGGTAGGAGGGAGACTGTGGCCTGGCAGCAGGCACAGCCAATTGGTTAAGAACCACTGCTGTAGATAATTCTGCATCTCCCCATCAGCTACCTACATACAGATACTGAGATAATTACTATTTTTGTGCTGTTTTTGGTTAAAAGTACATTTGGTGGGTAAATGTGGAGGTAAAACTAGTAAGAAAAAATAAATGAGAAATCCATACAATCAATGTAATAACATACAGAAAATACAATGAATAGTTAGGCTCATGATAGCGAGAAGTGATTCTTACCAGCGATGCTCCCATTAGGGGATGCAAAATGATGCAAGTTCCAGTTCAACATGTACTCTGATAGCTGGCACCTTCTCTCCCAGTCTCTAAGATGGAGTCTGAATTCCCAAGAAGCATCTCTTCCCGTTCTCTCAGAATTATGGGTATTTTTATTAATTATTAAAGTGTTACTAAACCCACAACAGTAAAATCAGTCTGTATATGCAGTAAAGTATGCTTGTTATACTCACTGTGGAACCTAAGGGGTTAATCCTCTGCATTGTTTAAAAAGGCTGTTTGATCCTGTCTTCTCCACCCCTCCTTTTGTTGAAATGACCACCTGATACAGACTGAACCCGTGGTCACATGCTCAGTTTGGTGTGTATTGCTAGAGATTTTTTTTTCTTTCCTTGGGAGGGTGCATGTGATCAGCATAGGGCCAATCGGCACTGTCCAGACAGAGGGTCGGGGGTTCTGTATCCTCCTAGAGCAGAAAGAAAACTCCTCCTACAAGCTTTAACCAATGCTCTGCTGAAGTCACAAGACTGCTCTAACTGCTGATGAGAAGCGGTATTTAGCAGTTTATATTTGCTAAAATAATTGCATTTCCATGTTGTGTGTACTGTGGGAGGCCAGATATAGTAAATGCAGGGTCTGGGGAGAACAGATATAATGAATGCGGGGTCCGGGGAGACCAGATATAGTGAATGCAGAGCCCGGGGAGACCAGATATAGTGAATGCAGAGCCCGGGGAGACCAGGTATAGTGAATGCGGGGTCCGGGGAGACCAGGTATAGTGAATGCGGGGTCTGGGGAGACCAGGTATAGGGAATGCAGGGTCCGGGGAGACCAGGTATAGTGAATGCGGGGTCCGGGGAGACCAGGTATAGTGAATGCAGGGTCCGGGGACACCAGCTATAGTGAATGCGGGGTCCGGGGAGACCGGGTATAGTGAATGCGGGGCCGGGGAGACTGGGTATAGTGAATGCGGGGCCGGGGAGACTGGGTATAGTGAATGCGGGGCCGGGGAGACTGGGTATAGTGAATGCGGGGCCGGGGAGACTGGGTATAGTGAATGCAGGGTCTGGGGAGACCGGCTATAGTGAATGCAATGTCCGGGGACGCCGGCTATAGTGAATGCAATGTCCGGGGACGCCGGCTATAGTGAATGCAATGTCCGGGGACGCTGGCTATAGTGAATGCGGGGTCCGGGGACGCCGGCTATAGTGAATGCGGGGTCCGGGGATGCCGGCTATAGTGAATGCGGGGTCCGGGGACGCCGGCTATAGTGAATGCGGGGTCCGGGGACGCCGGCTATAGTGAATGTGGGGTCCGGGGAGGCTGGTATACGGTATACGTAGAGGTGAAGATTTTTACATCCTATAAATAACTTTGAAATTATGAATGCATTTAAAGAGATGGAATCAAAGCAAACATTTTTTAACAGTAATTTGTTAAATGATCTGCTTTTCTGAGTGTAAAACTGTTCCAGTGCCCTGTATATTGTAAATCATTAGGCACCAGCAACCATTATATGATATATATTAATCTATGTATTGTTTCCTGGCAGGTGATGAGGGGGCAGACAGAAATGGAGCTCAGGATGTTTCAGCAGAATGAATTTGTATATTACAAGATGAGAGAAGCAGCTTTGTCCAACAAACCCATGTGTGTCATGAAAGAGCCCAGCAATGACAACCAGACCACCATCTACCATAAAAAGCCCTAAAGAGAACTGAAGGATGGGCTGCTAGTCATGTGACCTTCCTGAACAACAGACAAAGCAGCAGGAGGACCTGACCAATGTGCACCATCTACAGGGATGTCCTCTACTGACGTCACAGATAACTAGATCTGCTTCATTATGTAAACTTGCTGAGCAGTTCTGTTTTAGTCTTCCCTGCCCCTACGCTTTATTTAATTCTATGGGAATGTATGTAAATTGCAAATACATATTTTACGACAGATAATAAAGATTGTTTAGGAAACATCAGTGTGCACAAAGTCTGGTTTGTAGCCCACTGAAATCATTTTGAAAGGTGGATATGAAGCAGGGGGATAAAAATGGGTTTCATGTTTGGAGCCAAAGTATAAAAGGTTATTGCTGAACCACAGCCCTCTAGGAAAATGCAACTGGACTATCATTTCTCTGGAAATGTCATCTCTCTTCATAATTCCTTACCTTTCCAAATTGGCTGCTTCCTTCCCATCTGCCCATCGAGCAATCAAGAAGGCTCCAGTCTGGGGGAGGGATTCAGGAAAACTGTGGATGAGAGAAGGGGTGTGTCCGTGACTGCACTTTTGTAACTCGCAGTGCTTGTTGCAGAGAGTGGTCACAGACGTTCTCCTACTGTCCTGCATGTCCAAAGCCTTGGATTTCTAGGTAATGATCAGAAATGTAGATTTAGCACCCTCCTAGTTAGGTGCTAGGTTAGGTAAACTTAGTTCTTTGGTCCCTCTGTAATCAGTGAAGCTGCTTATTATTACTCTGGTCCACTTTAAGTTTCACAGGCTCTAGGTTTGGCTACTTCTCCTTGCTTTTTGGATGGTTCTTGAAAGTAGTGGGATCGGAGAGACAAATCTGCAACATAAATGTTTGTGGTCCCAGCCAATCCCTGGGGAGGGTGCCCAGATGGTGGCTGGGAGCAAGCATAAATACTCTGAAGTCTGGAGCGGACCTAGTTCTTGTCCAGGAGGAGGAGATCCTGCTGCCCTTCTGGGCAGTCCAGTTGTGCTTTTATACTGCTTATCGAGGTCCCAGCTGTGCTAGCTGGGGGGCTTATTCTACTGAACTTGGCTGGAGTTGCTTGAGGGATTTATTTCGGGGATCTAGTCTGCAGAATTCATGGGAGAAATGTATGACATATATTGGAAGAAAGCATCCAGCTATCCAAGGACATTAGTGAGTACAAACTGGTGTGTGAGATCCCAGTGACTGCGTGCTTCTGCTATCCGTATTGAATCAGAGTCGGCTTGTGCATTAAAGAGGACATTGTGTATGGTGTCCCTGTGTAGCTCAGCCCATCATTTGCTGCTGCAAGGACTGTGCTCAGAATCTTAAAGCGGAAGATAGGTGTCGTCAAGTTACTACTGAATTGTGGATTATCCCATGGTTACCATGCACCTAACACTACATTATTTGCAGGTGTGAAAGTGATGATGTTTTGTGTTGAAAGCAGAAGTGATATAACCTTCTTTTGCTTCCGCTGTGTGATGAGACACCTAGCTCACAGGTGGGAAGCCTCACTTTCATTATTCACTGCGTTTGCTGCTAGTAACACAGTCATGTCAGAGTTTACTGAGCTTCAAAGAGAGCAAATTTGTGCCTGTGACTGAAGTTGAAAATGTATTTGCCATGTCGTAAGGTACAGTATCAAAGATTATGACCACATATACAGTTTCCGGGAAAATGTCGTCTGATAAGCGTGGCTGACATGATCAACTGACCCGAAAGAGACAAAAAGACATTGCGCAGGATTGTGACCCAGAATAAGAAAACAACTTCTGCAAAGGTGACTGTAGAGCTCAATCTCAGTCTTCACAGGACTGAGATTGAGCTCTGCAGTCACATTTGCAGCAGTTTTTTCATTTTGATAAAAATTCTTCTTACCATGCAAGGATGATAAACTATCTTTGCAAAAATATATATCCGCTAAAAAAAATGTGAATTTGTTGTCAGTCGTGTGGTGTACCAACATAGAAGGAAACAATGTTAGCTGCCCCTTAAATGCAAAATCACTTGTGACCAAAATGTTATAGTAAGGTATGGCGCTTCACATGTATGTTATACAGACAATATTCCAACTAATATACTGTACTATAAACATATTCATAAAGTGATATGGATCAACAAATCCAAAAGCAAAAGTCCCATACCAAATTGTGGATCAAAAACAGTGCAGAATCTTCTAGTGCCCAATAAGTTGCTTCATGCAGATCCTCTGTGCTCCACCACCGTGTGGCTTGTGCATGGGTTCCTGCCCTCTGTCTCCCTGACATCGCAGTGACGTCACCCGGGACGCCGGAACATCGTGACCATGTGGTCCCTGCTTGACAGGCATTCCTCTCCTCTACAGCTCCCCTCTGAGAAGATGGGCCATCCATCAGGATACCTGGTGTCTTAAAGCCACAGGCTTGTGTATTTTACCTTGTTATGCACCATCCTTTATTAAAGGTACATCTTATGACTATACATTCCACAGCGCCTGGCTCTTGTCAGTATTTCCTGGTATGCAGTGTCAATACCTACTATCAGACTACGCAGATACTGAGGTTTACACCCATTGTATAGAACAAGAGAAGTACTACTGTGCATTGTTCCTACATACAGAATAAGAAAAGATTTAGGGATTTAAACTCAAAATGGAGAACATGAGAATAGGACAAGATACTGAGATTTACATCCAACATACTGAAAAGAAGTGCTAATTTGTATAATGCATAGAGAATAAGGACAGATATCCGAGAGGTGTTACTGTGCCTCATTCCTTTATGCCGGGGCAGGCAACCTTAAAGAGGTAGAGATAGCTGAACAGTATGGGAGAAGTCAAAGATCATAGGGCCCAGTGTAAAATAACAAAAATGTTATACTTACCTGCCCTCTGCAGTGGTTTTGCACAGAGCAGCCTAGATCCTAATCTTCTCGGGTCCCCCACAGGCTCTTCTGGCTCCTCCTGTCGGTTGCCCTCATAGCAAGCAGCTTGCTATGGGGGCACCTGCTGCTCCATGTGTCCATTCAGACACAGAGCTTTGGCTTGGCCCCGCCACCCCCCTCATTTGCTGACTGGCATAGAATGCATGACGGTAAAAAAACCGTGAGCCTTTACAATCACTTTAAGGCATCAGCATACCAAGACATTTTGGACAATTTCATGCTCCCAACTTTGTGGGAACAGCTTGGGGATGGCCCCTTCCTGTTCCAACATGACTGTGCACCAGTGCACAAAGCAAGGTCCATAAAGACATGGATGAGTGAGTTTGGGGTGGAGGAACTTGCCTGGCCTGCACAGAGTCCTGACCTCAACCCAATAGAACACCTTTGAGATGAATGAGAGTGGAGACTGCTAGCCAGGCCTTCTCGTCCAACATCAGTGCCTGACCTCACAAATACGCTTCTGGAAGAATGGTCAAACATTCCCAGAGATACACTCCTACACCCAGAAGAGTTGAAACTGTTATAGCTGCAAAGGGTTGTTTTTCAGAGGTTGAGCTTGGCTGGTTGAGCTTCCAATGAAGGGAACTCAAGGCGTCAGCATACCAGAACATTTTGGACAATTTCATGCTCCCAACTTTTTGGGGATGGCCCTTTGCTTTTCCAACATGCCTGCACACCAGTAGCAAGGTCCATAAAGGCATGGACGAGCAAGTTTGGGTTGGAGGAACTTGACTGGTCTGCATAGTCACCTTTGGGATGAATTAATGTGGAGACTGCGAGTCAGGCATTCTCATCCAACATCAGTGCCTGACCTCACAAATGCACTTCTGGAAGAATGGTCAAACATTCCCATAGACACATTCCTAAACCTTGTGGACAGCCTTCCCAGAAGAGTTGAAGCTGTTATAGCTGCAAAGGATGGGCCAACTCAATATTGAACCCTACAGACTAAGACTGGGATGCCATTAACCGCTTCCTGTCCGCCCTATAGCAGAAATACTGCTACAGAGTGGCACGGGTGCTCAAAATCACGTATACATACGTGATTTTGTAGTTGCGGGAAGTGGGCACACGTGCCCTACCTGGTGCTGCCACACAAATCGGAAGCTACGAGCATTTCATCACTTCAGTTTCACAGGATATAAACAGCACCATTTGTAAATTGGGAAAGCATCTGATCACACCGATCTTGGTGAGATTAGATAATGTAAGGGCAGAGGAGAGATCTAGAGTCTGATAGACCCCAGATTTCTCAAAAATGAATGTATGACAATGTCCATCGCAGTTATAGGGGATATTTGCATTCCCTCTGTTGGAGTGTGTAGTGGGATTGTGGTGTGTCTATGGATGACCCAGAGTCATGATGTTGGATGAATAACAAAGGGCTTTATATCACTGAAAAGATGCCTTTTGTGGCTCACAGCTGCCACTTCTTCAGTTTAGGGTGATATATAAAAGTATGAAGGTACATAGAGCATAGCTCATGAAAAATGTAAGATGATTATAATAAAATTTCATGCATTATCCTTAAGGGTGAGTTCACCTTTACCAAAAAACGACCTATGCAGATAATGGATGTCTGTAGATAACAAGAAACTGTGCAGCTCTGACTGCAGGTGAATAATGTTCTTGCTATAGGTGTAAGCCATTTACCTACCTCCTGAAGCCTGACTGGAAAATGGCGTACACCTATACAAAGGATGATATTCAACTTTAATCAAAGCTGCACCATTTGTTTCAAGCTACAGATGCCTCTTATCTGCACAGGCAGTTTTTTTTTGTAAAGGTGAAGGATGCCTTTAAAGGATGCACTGCTAATGCTGTATAGAAAGCCATTCAAAAATCATGTAATATAAAAAACAAAACCAGATTCATAGGGCTCATTCAGGTGGGAGCTGAGACCCGTCCTCTGTGCTGAGCCACTTTTTGCTGTGTGTGCATCAACCTTGGAGCTGTACCAGGCAGGCTGTATAGAAGTGACTACAGATACAGCAGCTGCATGGACATATGTCAAAATCTGACATGTGGGCAGGAGCATGTGCACAAATCTGGATGCAGACACGTTCATATCCGAGCACCAGCTCCTGCCCAAAAGTCAAATTGTGACATATGACTCAGTCTGTACAGCCCCTGTGTCTGCATGCTATACAGGCCGACTGCACTCAGCTCCGAGGTGAACGCACACACAGCAAAAAGCAGCTTAGCACTGAGGATGGGTCTCAGCACCCCTCTGAATGAGCCCTTAGACATTTGAATGCCCATCTCCATGCCATAAAAGTAGAACTAAAGGTTTAAAATTCTTTTTTTTCATTTTGGATAGAGTAAGGGAGGGTTATAAAACCTGTCAGGTTTTTTTCCTCCAACTGTGTCCCATTGGGAAAAACTCCCTTTACATCCTCTTCGATAGCCAAAATAGGATGTGGGAGGAAATCCCTCCAAAGTGAGCGAATCCCTCATCACAAAATTTAGTGTCCCCATTGGAAGATTTCTCCTCCATTCCTGTTCTGGGGACAACCATAAAAATGACATTTTCTTTTACTCTGGGCGATAATGGTAAACAGGAGGTACAGAGAGCAATAAATACCTGACTGGTGTTCTAGTCCCTCTCTACTCCAAAGCTTAAAAAAAAAGTTTGGCCTTCAGTTCTCTTTTAATTCTAATAGATTGTCCAGCAGTTCTGCCATCAGGATGGAGCAATAGGACATTCAAACTGTGAAGCTTTACACCACTTCTAGTTGTCCACTAGGTGGAACATGGCCCAGCACAGATTCTCCCCCCCCCTTTAAATACAATCATCCAGTACAGGGCCGGTGCAAAGAAAGATCTTTGTGTACTCAGGTGAAGGTGCATTTTATCGCCCTTCCATCCTGGCACTGTAAGGCGGCTGCCTAAGCAGCCTTGAGCCTCCTGGATATGTCCCCAACTGTCGCAAACTGTCCCTACTTCTAATAAAAATCTGTTGTCAGGCGGTGGTGCAAGGTCTCTCTGCTGCTCCCCATGGCCGGATCCTTTCTTACATAGTTACATAGTTAGTCTGGCTGAAAAAAGACAAAAGTCCACCCAGTTCAACCATGAAAAAAAGTTATAATCCTATACCCACAGTTGATCCAGAGGAAGAAAAACCCAGCAAAGCATGATTCAATTTGCTCCTGCAGGGGGAAAAAATTCCTTCCTGATCCCCAGATCAACCAGATATTCCCTGGATCAACTTTACCAATAAATGAACCCTATATCTATAAAGCTCCTGTTAACCCCCCCCCACCCCAAAAAAAAATCTTCCCTATTCCTTTTGACTTTGAGATTTACTAAAATTGATGCACTCAGAAACTAGTGCATGGTAGCCAATCAGCTTCTAACACCCCAATTCCTGAACCTTCACACCTCACACCACACCAATTCTTGCATCTTCACACCTCAGGTCACCCCAATTCCTGTATATTCACACCTCACATCATCCCAATTCCTATATCTTCAGACCTCAGATAACCAGAATTCCTGTATCTTCACACCTCATATAACCCCAATTCCCATACCTTCACACCTCAGATCACCCTGATTCCTGTACCTTCACACCGCAGATCACCCCAGTTCCTGAACCTTGACAGCTCAGATCACTCCAATTCCTGCATCTTTAGACCTCCAATCACCCAAATTTCTGCACCTTCACACCTCAGATTACCCCAATTCCTGCACCATCAAACCTCAGATCACCCCAATTCCCGCATCGTTGCACTTCAGATCAGCCCCAATTCCTGCAGCTTTACACCTCAGATCACCCCAATTGCTGTACCTTCACATCTCAGATCACTCCAATTCCTGCATCTTCAGTCCTCAAATCAGCCCCAATTCCTGCAGCTTCACACCTCAGATCACCACAATTCCTGCATCTTCAGACCTCAGATAACCCCAATTCCTGTACCTGCAGACCTCAGATCAGCCCCAATTCCTGCAGCTTCACACCTCAGATCACCTCAATTCCTGCTGCTTCACACCTCAGATCACCCCAATTCCTGTACCTTCACACCTCAGATCACCCTAATTCCTGCACTGTCACACCTCAGATCACCCCAATTCCTGTATCTTTACATTTCAGATCACCCCAATTCTTCCACCTTCACACCTCAGAATACCCCAACTCCAGTACCTTCACATCTCAGATCACCTCAATTTCTGTACCTTCACACCTCAAATCACCCAAATTCCTTTACTGTCACACTTCAGATCACCCCCAATTGCTGCATCACCCCCTGCACACCTGCTCCATTGCTGTACCTCCTGCAAATCTGTTCCCCACTGTACCCCCTGCACACCAGTTCCCCACTGTACCTCCTACATATCTGTTCCCCACTGTGCCCCCCTGTTCCCCAATTGTACCCCCCCTGCATCCCCATTCCCCACTGTGCCCCCTGTTCCCCAATTGTACCCCCCCTGCACCCTCATTCCCCACTGTGCCATCTTGAATGCCTGTTCCCCCCTTGAACACCTGTTCACCACTGAAGAACAGGAGGAGGTAGAATAGGAGGAGGAGGAATAAGAAGAGGAGAAAGAAGAGGAGGAGGAGGAAGTAGAGAAGACAAAAGAAGAGGAAGAGGAGAAGGAAGAAGTAGAATAAAAGGAAGAAGAGGAGGAAGAAGAAGAGGGGGAGCAGGAAGAAGAAAAGGAGGAGGAGAAGGAGGAGGAGGAAGAAGAAAAAGAGGAAGAGAAGGAGGAAGAAGAAGAGAAGGAAGAAGAGGATGAGGAAGAAGAAGAGGAGAAAGAAGCAGAGGAGGAGGAAGAAAAAGATGAGGAGGAAGAAGAGGGGGAGAAAGAAAAGCAGGAGGAATATAAGTAGATAAGGTGGAAGAAGAATAGAAGAAAGAACAAGAAAAGAAGGAGGAAGAAGATATGGAAGAAAAGAAGGAAGAGGAAGAAGAGAAGGAAGAAAAAGGAGAGGCAGAAGAAGAGAAGAAGGAAGAAGAAGAGAAGGAGGAAAAATAGAAGGCAGAAGAGGAGGAGGAAGAGGAAGAAGAGGAGCAGGAGGAAAAAGAGGAGGGGGAAGAAAAGGAGGAGAAGGAAGAAGAGGAGGAAGAAGAAGTAGAGAAGGCAGAAGAATAGAAGGAAGACCAAAAATATGAGGAGGAAGACAAGATAAAAGAAAAGAAGGAAGAGAAGAAGAGAAGGAAGAAAGGGGGAGGTAGAAGAAGAGGAGAAGGACGAAGAAGAGGAGGAAGAATAGAAGACAGAAGAGGAGGAGAAAGAGGAGGATGAGGAAGAAGAGGAGGATGAGGAAGAAGAGGAGGAGGAGGAGGAAGAAGAGGAGGAGGAATAAGAAGAAGAGGAGAAGGAAGCAGAAGAGTAGGAAAAAGAAAAGGAGGAGGAATAAGAAGTGGAGAAGGCAGAAGAATAAAAGGAAAAACAAGAAGACGAGGAGGAAGAAGAGATGGAAGAAGAGAAGGAAGAAAAGGGGAGGCAGAAGAAGAAGAAGAAGAGGAGAAGACAGAAGAAGAGGAGGGAGAAGAGAAGGAAGAACAGGAGAAGGAAGAAGAATAGAAGGCAGAAGAGGAGGAGGAGGAGGAAGAAGAGGAGGAGAAAGAAGAAGATGAGGAGATTAAGAAGATGAGGAGTAAAGAGGAGGAGAAGATATAGCAGCAAGCCAGGACTCACACTCAGGGCTACCTCGGCACCTGGTTCCCTGTGTTTGTTCAGCTCTCTCTCTGCCCTCCTCATCACTGCTAAGGCTGCACCGCAGGCTGGGGATGAAGTGCTGTGATCCTGCAGGGAGCCCCGCACAGCCAGTGATCACACAGTGAGAGCCGGACTGCAGAGAGTGGTGGAAATACTGCGGGGGAGGGAGAGGGAGGGCATTGGAGGAATGTGAGCAGAACTGGAGATGGGGGGATAGAGGGGCGAGTGGTGTGGCGGGCTCTGGCTACACAGGTGCATTCATTGGTATCCTGGCAGAGGACGGTGTATGGTAGAAGAATTTATAATCACATGTCTGTGATCACAGCGGTCCAGCGGTCTTGTAAATGGACAGCACGCTCAATGCATGCTCCATAGACAGGAACAGTCCACTGCTGGACCATGGGGGAGTGCAGTTTTCCAGAGGATCGGTGGGTCAGGTGAGTATGAGCTTTGTCCTGTTCTTGGGACAAACCAAAATTTGGGATTTTCTTTTACTTTTATCCTAGGGCAGTGATGGCGAACCTTTTAAAGGCCAAGTGCCCAAACTGCAACCCAAAATCAACTTATTTATCATAGAGTACCAACACTGCAATTAAACCTGAATACTGAGGTTTTAGATTAGAAAAAAACAACCCATACATTAACAACTTTTGTCTTAAAAGAAAAACACAATAACAGAGCTTCCACCACTGGCCACCAGCACAGGGGGGCAAAGTTCCACTGACCACCAGCACAAGGGGGCAAAGTTCCACTGACCTTTAGCACAAGCTAAAATCTTGTGTTAAAAAACAAATGTGTTAAAATCACAGCCAGTCCAATATACAATATATTGCCAAAAGTATTAGGATGCCTGCCTTTATACGCACATGAGCGTTAATGGCATTTCATCTTAGTCTGTAGGATTTAATATTGAGTTGGCCCACCCTTTGCAGCTATAACAGGGGAAGGCCGTCCACAAGGTTTAGAAGTGTGTCTATGGGAATGTTTGACCATTCTTCTAGAAGCGCATATGTGAGGTGAGGCACTGATGTCAGACGAGAAGGCCTGGTTCGCAGTCTCCACACTAATTCATCCCAAAGGTGACTGTGCAGACCAGTCAAATTTCTCCAACCCAAACTCGCTCATCCATGCCTTTATGGATCTTGCTACTGGTGTTCAGTCATGTTGGAACAGGAAGGGGCCATCCCCAAAAAAGTTGGGAGCATGAAATTGTCCAAAATGTCTTGGTATGCTGACTCCTTGAGAGTTCCCTTCACTGGAAGCCCAACCAGCCAAGCTCAACCCCTGAAAAACAACCCTACACCATGATCCCCATCCACCAAACTTTACACTTGGCACAATGCAGTAAAGCAAGTATCGATTTCCTGGCAATCGCCAAACCCAGACATGTCCATCAGATTGCCAGACAGAGAAGCGTGATTTGTCACTCCAGAGAGCACGTCTCCACTGCTCTAGAGCCCAGTAGTGGCATGCTTTACACCAGCCCTCGAAATTTCCACTCGCCAGCTCACATTGACAAGTGACAAGCAGCGATCTCCTGCATGGCTTTCAATGAAGCAGCTGGAAGTCGCTTCTCCTCCTCTCCCTCCCACGGCTTTCAGCTACTTCATTAAAGAAGGCGAAGGAGAGAGAGGCTGGATCTGCTCTGCCTCCCCTGTGCCCGCCCACACTCCAGTCTGTGCAGTTTCAGAGGATGTGTGGGCAGGAAATTGGACACAGAACAGCCAACAGCTCTGATGCTTCTGAATGAGCATGTGAGTCCTACCGACCTAACTTCCTTCCGCCCACCCCTTCCTTCAAACCCTCCCTTCTTTCCTTCCTTCCACCCACCCCTCCTTCCACCCACTCCCCCTTCCTTCCTTCCACCCCTCCCTTCCTTTCACCCATCTCTTCCTTCCACCAACCCCTTCCTTCGTTCTACCCCTTCCTTCCACCCACCCTTCCTTCCTTCACCAACCCACCCTTCCTTCCAACCCTCCCTCCCTGCCTTCCACCCACCCCTTCCTTCCTTCCTCCCCTCCCTTCCTTCCACCCACCCTCCCTTCCTTCTACCCACCCCTTCTTCCTTCCACCCACCCCTCCCTTTCTTCCTTCCACCCACCCCTCCCTTCCTTCCTTCCTGCCACTCCTCCCTTCCTTCCACCCACACTTCTTTCCTTCCACCCACCATTTAATTCCTTCCACCCACCCTTCCCTTACCTTCGATCCTTCCTTCCACCCCTCCCTTCCTTCCTTCCACCAACCCCTTCCTTCCAGACATCCTTCCTTCCTTCCACCCGTTCCTTACCTCCACCCCTCCCTTCCTTCCACCCACCCCTTCCTACCCTTCACCAACCCTTCCTTCCTTCCTTCCATCCATTCCTTCCACCCCTCCCTTCCTTCCACCCTTCATTCCTTCCACCAACCCCTCCCTTCCTTTCAATCCTTCCTTCTACCCCTCCTTTCCTTCCACCCACCCCTTCCTTCCTTCCTTCCACCCCTCCCTTCGTTCCTTCCAGCCACCCTTCCGTTCGTTCGTTCCTTCCTTCCTTCCTTCCTTCCACCCCTCCCTTGCACCCCTCCCTCCCTCCCTTGCACCCCTCCCTCCCTTCCTTCCACCCCTCCCTCCATTTCTCACTTCCTTCCATTTCCTTTCTTCCTTCCTTCCCTCTCCTTCCCTCATTCTGCATAAAACATTTAACAGTGCCATTTCATGAGATAATTTACGAGGGCATATTTAGGGGCGGAATTAGGGATGGGGCAGGTTAGGGGTTAGGTGGGGCAACTGGTGGTGAGTAACTCTTAAATCCTGGCTAGTAGCTCAGGATTTAAATTTTGAGCCCTGCTTTACGCCATTGAATCCGTTGCTTTGCATTGCACTTGCTGATGTAAGGCTTGAATGCAGCTGCTCGGCCATGGAAACCCATTCCAAGAAGCTCTCTACACACTGTTGTTGTGCTAATCTGAAGGCCACATGAAGTTTGGAGGTCTTTAGCTATTCATTCTGCAGACAGTTGGCGACTTCTGCGCTTCAGCATGTGCTGACCCCACTCTGTCATTTTACGTGGCCTACCACTTGGTGGCTGAGTTGCTGTTCCCAGTTGGTATGACAGCACTAGCAGTTGACCGTGGAATAGTTAGTAGCAAGGAAGTTTCACGGATGGACTTATTACACAGGCGGCAACCTATCACGGTACCACACTTGATTTTACTGAGCTCCTGAGAGCGACCCATTCTTTCACAAATGTTTGTAGAAGCAACCTGCATACCTAGGTGCTTGATTTTATACACCTGTGGCCATGGAAGTGATTGGAACACCTGAATCCAATGATTTGGAGGGCTGGCCCAATACTTTTGGCAATATAGTGTGTATATATCTTTGGCAGCGCGACCGGCCATGCGAAAGCTCGGACAAGTCGCGGCTAATGAGTTGTGGCTTGTGACGTCATCGCCTGGCACCGCAAACTCCTTTCTGAGCATGCACTTAGCCCCTATATGCGATGTTATCCGATGCTCTGCTGCTGGGGAGACTTGGCTCATGTGCCGACAGAGAGGGCTCTGCATGCCCACTGAGGCATGCATGGCATAGGTTTGCCACCACTGTCCTAGGGTGTCACCAGAACTAGTGTCACCATTGGGAAATTTCCCTGGAATTTCCCTGCTTTGAAAGAATTTTATCTCACTTCCTTTTTTTGGCTAATGGGACACAGATAGAAAAACAAAACTGACAGGGGTCATAACCCTTCTCCTTATGCTATACATAAGAGAAATTAATAATTCCAAATGTAAAAGTCATTAGGTATGGTCAACTCTACCCTAGGTGAAGGTGTTTCTACCTCGGGCAGAGTTTACTATATTGGATGGCTTTCACATTCGCATTGGGAATCTTTATTTTCCACCCCCTCGCACCAGGAGGCCTAGTAGGAGAGATAACAAATATTTTGGAACAGTGCTAAATCTGTAAATAAACTCTACCTGCGGTAGAGCTGACGATATCTGATGGCGTCTGCATTGGGAATCATTAATTTCCATCCGACCAGCCCAGGTAACTGGGCCCTTGCTGCTCCTTCACCAATTCTCAGCCTCAACCTACAGCCATTGCTACTTCTTCTAAAGTGCCCACATTACCCCAAAAGGTGCCCTTTTATGCTACACTATATTGCTCCCTTATCCTCTGTGATGACCTCAGGGTGAATAGCTCTACAACAAGTTCACTATATGAACCACTGATGTATTTATACATGGAGATCATTTCCCCCTTATGTATTATACATGGAGATCATTTCCCCCCTTATGTATTATACATGGAGATCATATCCCCCCTTATGTATTATACATGGTGATCATATCCCCCCTTATGTATTATACATGGAGATCATATCCCCCCTTATGTATTATACATGGAGATCATATCCCCCCTTATGTATTATACATGGAGATCATATCCCCCCTTATGTATTATACATGGAGATCATATCCCCCCTTAATCTCCTCTTCTCAGGAGAGAATAAATTCAGTTCCTCTAATCTTTCCTCATAGCTGAGCTCCTCCATGCCTCTTTTCAGTTTGGTTTCCCTTCTCTGTACTTTCTCCAGTTCCCCAATGTTATTTTTACGAATTGGTGCCCAAAACTGAACTGCATATTCCAGATGAGGTCTTACTAATGATTTGTACCGGGGTAATATGATATCTCTCTCTGGAGTCTATACCTCTTTTAATACAAGAGAGGATTTTGCTCGCTTTAGAAACCGCAGCTTGGCATTGAATGCCATTATTAAGTGTCTCCACCATTGATTCCCCCAGTTGTACCCTCCTAGTATGCATGATGCTAGACCAGTGGTGGGCAACCTTTTTTTTCAACTGAGCCAAATCTCGCCAAAACCACGATTGAAATTTATTTTGAGAGCCACATTTCTAAAACTGAAAATACATAGGATGGTACACTGTTTTTAGTTTCAATAAGTTTTTATAGTAATTCATCCCCCATATAGTAATTCATCCCCCATAGTAATTCATCCCCCATATAGTAATTAATCCCCCATATAGTAATTCATCCCCCATAGTAATTCATCCCCCATATAGTAATTCATCCCCCATAGTAATTCATCCCCCATAGTAATTCATCCCCCATATAGTAATTCATCCCCCATAGTAATTCATCCCCCATATAGTAATTCATCCCCCATATAGTAATTCATCCCCCATAGTAATTCATCCCCCATATAGTAATAAATCCCCCATATAGTAATTCATCCCCCATATAGTAATTCATCCCCCATAGTAATTCATCCCCCATATTAATTCATCCCCCATATTAATTCATCCCTCATATAGTAGTAGTAAGTAAGTAGCAAGTAGTAAGCCAAGTCCCCCCTGTGTCAATTCACTTACCTTTGCTCCGCGCCGTTCCGGTCTTCAGGGCAGACTGTGAGAGGAGCCTAGCTCCTCTCACGTTCGTCACGCTGCCCCGCCTACACACATCCTGACAGCCAATCACTGGCTATCAGGATGTGAGTGGCAGCGAGACTGGCCAATCATTGCATTTGAGCGCGCTGCCCTGGCTGTTTTTTTTTTGGATCACGCTGCAGAGTCCCTGCCGCCCGAGAGGAGGGAGGGGAGCGGGCGCCTGGCACACAAGAGCCGCATTAAAGCGTGTAAAGAGCCGTATGTGGCTCGCGAGCCGCGGCTTGCCGACCACTGTGCTAGACCAGTGGTGGGCAACCTTTTTTTTCAACTGAGCCAAATCTCGCCAAAACCATGATTGAAATTTATTTTGAGAGCCACATTTTTAAAACTGAAAATACATCTCCCATATAGTAATTCATCCCCCATAGTAATTCATCCCCCATATAGTAATTCATCCCCCATAGTGTAATTCATCCCCCATAGTAATTCATCCCCCATAGTAATTCATCCCCCATATAGTAATTCATCCCCCCATATAGTATTTCATCCCTCATATAGTAATTCATCCCTCATATAGTATTTCATCCCTCATATAGTATTTCATCCCTCATATAGTATTTCATCCCCCATATAGTATTTCATCCCCCCATATAGTATTTCATCCCCTCATATAGTATTTCATCCCTCATATAGTAATTCATCCCTCATATAGTATTTCATCCCCCCATATAGTATTTCATCCCTCATAAAGTAATTCATCCCCCATATAGTCTGATGGGGGGCACAGTCTCTGATGGGGGTGCTGCTTCTGACGGAGTGCGGTTTCGAAAGAGTGCGAAGCAGTTAAACACAGCAGTCTAATTATGCCTTCTCTACTTTCACAGGTAAATGCACCTCTCCTGCCTCTGCTCCTAACTCAAACGCATTGACTCCTGCTGTTTTCCCCCTGGGTAAATGCACCTCTCCTGCCTCTGCTCCTAACTCAAACGCATTGACTCCTGCTGTTTTCCCCCTGGGTAAATGCACCTCTCCTGCCTCTGCTCCTAACTCAAACGCATTGACTCCTGCTGTTTTCCCCCTGGGTAAATGCACCTCTCCTGCCTCTGCTCCTAACTCAAACGCATTGACTCCTGCTGTTTTCCCCCTGGGTAAATGCACCTCTCCTGCCTCTGCTCCTAACTCAAACGCATTGACTCCTGCTGTTTTCCCCCTGGGTAAATGCACCTCTCCTGCCTCTGCTCCTAACTCAAACGCATTGACTCCTGCTGTTTTCCCCCTGGGTAAATGCACCTCTCCTGCCTCTGCTCCTAACTCAAACGCATTGACTCCTGCTGTTTTCCCCCTGGGTAAATGCACCTCTCCTGCCTCTGCTCCTAACTCAAACGCATTGACTCCTGCTGTTTTCCCCCTGGGTAAATGCACCTCTCCTGCCTCTGCTCCTAACTCAAAATCGCTTTCACTCCTGTTATATTCAGAACAAATGGTGTATTTTATATTTGTGTGTATGTTGAGCAGTCCTCACCTTCAGTTGCTCCCAGTTTACGACTGTAGCCTGGTTCCTATGAGACATCCCCCAACATTCATGTGAGCCTTATCAGCTTCTAATTGGGGTGGAGTTGAATGCTCATTTGAGCATCTCCCTATAAATTCAGATCAGCTCATGGGGGAGATCTCTGATGGGGGGCACAGTCTCTGATGGGGGTGCTGCTTCTGACGGAGTGCGGTTTCGAAAGAGTGCGAAGCAGTTAAACACAGCAGTCTAATTATGCCTTCTCTACTTTCACAGGTAAATGCACCTCTCCTGCCTCTGCTCCTAACTCAAACGCATTGACTCCTGCTGTTTTCCCCCTGGGTAAATGCACCTCTCCTGCCTCTGCTCCTAACTCAAACGCATTGACTCCTGCTGTTTTCCCCCTGGGTAAATGCACCTCTCCTGCCTCTGCTCCTAACTCAAACGCATTGACTCCTGCTGTTTTCCCCCTGGGTAAATGCACCTCTCCTGCCTCTGCTCCTAACTCAAACGCATTGACTCCTGCTGTTTTCCCCCTGGGTAAATGCACCTCTCCTGCCTCTGCTCCTAACTCAAACGCATTGACTCCTGCTGTTTTCCCCCTGGGTAAATGCACCTCTCCTGCCTCTGCTCCTAACTCAAACGCATTGACTCCTGCTGTTTTCCCCCTGGGTAAATGCACCTCTCCTGCCTCTGCTCCTAACTCAAACGCATTGACTCCTGCTGTTTTCCCCCTGGGTAAATGCACCTCTCCTGCCTCTGCTCCTAACTCAAACGCATTGACTCCTGCTGTTTTCCCCCTGGGTAAATGCACCTCTCCTGCCTCTGCTCCTAACTCAAAATCGCTTTCACTCCTGTTATATTCAGAACAAATGGTGTATTTTATATTTGTGTGTATGTTGAGCAGTCCTCACCTTCAGTTGCTCCCAGTTTACGACTGTAGCCTGGTTCCTATGAGACATCCCCCAACATTCATGTGAGCCTTATCAGCTTCTAATTGGGGTGGAGTTGAATGCTCATTTGAGCATCTCCCTATAAATTCAGATCAGCTCATGGGGGAGATCTCTGATGGGGGGCACAGTCTCTGATGGGGGTGCTGCTTCTGACGGAGTGCGGTTTCGAAAGAGTGCGAAGCAGTTAAACACAGCAGTCTAATTATGCCTTCTCTACTTTCACAGGTAAATGCACCTCTCCTGCCTCTGCTCCTAACTCAAACGCATTGACTCCTGCTGTTTTCCCCCTGGGTAAATGCACCTCTCCTGCCTCTGCTCCTAACTCAAAATCGCTTTCACTCCTGTTATATTCAGAACAAATGGTGTATTTTATATTTGTGTGTATGTTGAGCAGTCCTCACCTTCAGTTGCTCCCAGTTTACGACTGTAGCCTGGTTCCTATGAGACATCCCCCAACATTCATGTGAGCCTTATCAGCTTCTAATTGGGGTGGAGTTGAATGCTCATTTGAGCATCTCCCTATAAATTCAGATCAGCTCATGGGGGAGATCTCTGATGGGGGGCACAGTCTCTGATGGGGGTGCTGCTTCTGACGGAGTGCGGTTTCGAAAGAGTGCGAAGCAGTTAAACACAGCAGTCTAATTATGCCTTCTCTACTTTCACAGGTAAATGCACCTCTCCTGCCTCTGCTCCTAACTCAAACGCATTGACTCCTGCTGTTTTCCCCCTGGGTAAATGCACCTCTCCTGCCTCTGCTCCTAACTCAAAATCGCTTTCACTCCTGTTATATTCAGAACAAATGGTGTATTTTATATTTGTGTGTATGTTGAGCAGTCCTCACCTTCAGTTGCTCCCAGTTTACGACTGTAGCCTGGTTCCTATGAGACATCCCCCAACATTCATGTGAGCCTTATCAGCTTCTAATTGGGGTGGAGTTGAATGCTCATTTGAGCATCTCCCTATAAATTCAGATCAGCTCATGGGGGAGATCTCTGATGGGGGGCACAGTCTCTGATGGGGGTGCTGCTTCTGACGGAGTGCGGTTTCGAAAGAGTGCGAAGCAGTTAAACACAGCAGTCTAATTATGCCTTCTCTACTTTCACAGGTAAATGCACCTCTCCTGCCTCTGCTCCTAACTCAAACGCATTGACTCCTGCTGTTTTCCCCCTGGGTAAATGCACCTCTCCTGCCTCTGCTCCTAACTCAAAATCGCTTTCACTCCTGTTATATTCAGAACAAATGGTGTATTTTATATTTGTGTGTATGTTGAGCAGTCCTCACCTTCAGTTGCTCCCAGTTTACGACTGTAGCCTGGTTCCTATGAGACATCCCCCAACATTCATGTGAGCCTTATCAGCTTCTAATTGGGGTGGAGTTGAATGCTCATTTGAGCATCTCCCTATAAATTCAGATCAGCTCATGGGGGAGATCTCTGATGGGGGGCACAGTCTCTGATGGGGGTGCTGCTTCTGACGGAGTGCGGTTTCGAAAGAGTGCGAAGCAGTTAAACACAGCAGTCTAATTATGCCTTCTCTACTTTCACAGGTAAATGCACCTCTCCTGCCTCTGCTCCTAACTCAAACGCATTGACTCCTGCTGTTTTCCCCCTGGGTAAATGCACCTCTCCTGCCTCTGCTCCTAACTCAAAATCGCTTTCACTCCTGTTATATTCAGAACAAATGGTGTATTTTATATTTGTGTGTATGTTGAGCAGTCCTCACCTTCAGTTGCTCCCAGTTTACGACTGTAGCCTGGTTCCTATGAGACATCCCCCAACATTCATGTGAGCCTTATCAGCTTCTAATTGGGGTGGAGTTGAATGCTCATTTGAGCATCTCCCTATAAATTCAGATCAGCTCATGGGGGAGATCTCTGATGGGGGGCACAGTCTCTGATGGGGGTGCTGCTTCTGACGGAGTGCGGTTTCGAAAGAGTGCGAAGCAGTTAAACACAGCAGTCTAATTATGCCTTCTCTACTTTCACAGGTAAATGCACCTCTCCTGCCTCTGCTCCTAACTCAAACGCATTGACTCCTGCTGTTTTCCCCCTGGGTAAATGCACCTCTCCTGCCTCTGCTCCTAACTCAAAATCGCTTTCACTCCTGTTATATTCAGAACAAATGGTGTATTTTATATTTGTGTGTATGTTGAGCAGTCCTCACCTTCAGTTGCTCCCAGTTTACGACTGTAGCCTGGTTCCTATGAGACATCCCCCAACATTCATGTGAGCCTTATCAGCTTCTAATTGGGGTGGAGTTGAATGCTCATTTGAGCATCTCCCTATAAATTCAGATCAGCTCATGGGGGAGATCTCTGATGGGGGGCACAGTCTCTGATGGGGGTGCTGCTTCTGACGGAGTGCGGTTTCGAAAGAGTGCGAAGCAGTTAAACACAGCAGTCTAATTATGCCTTCTCTACTTTCACAGGTAAATGCACCTCTCCTGCCTCTGCTCCTAACTCAAACGCATTGACTCCTGCTGTTTTCCCCCTGGGTAAATGCACCTCTCCTGCCTCTGCTCCTAACTCAAAATCGCTTTCACTCCTGTTATATTCAGAACAAATGGTGTATTTTATATTTGTGTGTATGTTGAGCAGTCCTCACCTTCAGTTGCTCCCAGTTTACGACTGTAGCCTGGTTCCTATGAGACATCCCCCAACATTCATGTGAGCCTTATCAGCTTCTAATTGGGGTGGAGTTGAATGCTCATTTGAGCATCTCCCTATAAATTCAGATCAGCTCATGGGGGAGATCTCTGATGGGGGGCACAGTCTCTGATGGGGGTGCTGCTTCTGACGGAGTGCGGTTTCGAAAGAGTGCGAAGCAGTTAAACACAGCAGTCTAATTATGCCTTCTCTACTTTCACAGGTAAATGCACCTCTCCTGCCTCTGCTCCTAACTCAAACGCATTGACTCCTGCTGTTTTCCCCCTGGGTAAATGCACCTCTCCTGCCTCTGCTCCTAACTCAAAATCGCTTTCACTCCTGTTATATTCAGAACAAATGGTGTATTTTATATTTGTGTGTATGTTGAGCAGTCCTCACCTTCAGTTGCTCCCAGTTTACGACTGTAGCCTGGTTCCTATGAGACATCCCCCAACATTCATGTGAGCCTTATCAGCTTCTAATTGGGGTGGAGTTGAATGCTCATTTGAGCATCTCCCTATAAATTCAGATCAGCTCATGGGGGAGATCTCTGATGGGGGGCACAGTCTCTGATGGGGGTGCTGCTTCTGACGGAGTGCGGTTTCGAAAGAGTGCGAAGCAGTTAAACACAGCAGTCTAATTATGCCTTCTCTACTTTCACAGGTAAATGCACCTCTCCTGCCTCTGCTCCTAACTCAAACGCATTGACTCCTGCTGTTTTCCCCCTGGGTAAATGCACCTCTCCTGCCTCTGCTCCTAACTCAAAATCGCTTTCACTCCTGTTATATTCAGAACAAATGGTGTATTTTATATTTGTGTGTATGTTGAGCAGTCCTCACCTTCAGTTGCTCCCAGTTTACGACTGTAGCCTGGTTCCTATGAGACATCCCCCAACATTCATGTGAGCCTTATCAGCTTCTAATTGGGGTGGAGTTGAATGCTCATTTGAGCATCTCCCTATAAATTCAGATCAGCTCATGGGGGAGATCTCTGATGGGGGGCACAGTCTCTGATGGGGGTGCTGCTTCTGACGGAGTGCGGTTTCGAAAGAGTGCGAAGCAGTTAAACACAGCAGTCTAATTATGCCTTCTCTACTTTCACAGGTAAATGCACCTCTCCTGCCTCTGCTCCTAACTCAAACGCATTGACTCCTGCTGTTTTCCCCCTGGGTAAATGCACCTCTCCTGCCTCTGCTCCTAACTCAAAATCGCTTTCACTCCTGTTATATTCAGAACAAATGGTGTATTTTATATTTGTGTGTATGTTGAGCAGTCCTCACCTTCAGTTGCTCCCAGTTTACGACTGTAGCCTGGTTCCTATGAGACATCCCCCAACATTCATGTGAGCCTTATCAGCTTCTAATTGGGGTGGAGTTGAATGCTCATTTGAGCATCTCCCTATAAATTCAGATCAGCTCATGGGGGAGATCTCTGATGGGGGGCACAGTCTCTGATGGGGGTGCTGCTTCTGACGGAGTGCGGTTTCGAAAGAGTGCGAAGCAGTTAAACACAGCAGTCTAATTATGCCTTCTCTACTTTCACAGGTAAATGCACCTCTCCTGCCTCTGCTCCTAACTCAAACGCATTGACTCCTGCTGTTTTCCCCCTGGGTAAATGCACCTCTCCTGCCTCTGCTCCTAACTCAAAATCGCTTTCACTCCTGTTATATTCAGAACAAATGGTGTATTTTATATTTGTGTGTATGTTGAGCAGTCCTCACCTTCAGTTGCTCCCAGTTTACGACTGTAGCCTGGTTCCTATGAGACATCCCCCAACATTCATGTGAGCCTTATCAGCTTCTAATTGGGGTGGAGTTGAATGCTCATTTGAGCATCTCCCTATAAATTCAGATCAGCTCATGGGGGAGATCTCTGATGGGGGGCACAGTCTCTGATGGGGGTGCTGCTTCTGACGGAGTGCGGTTTCGAAAGAGTGCGAAGCAGTTAAACACAGCAGTCTAATTATGCCTTCTCTACTTTCACAGGTAAATGCACCTCTCCTGCCTCTGCTCCTAACTCAAACGCATTGACTCCTGCTGTTTTCCCCCTGGGTAAATGCACCTCTCCTGCCTCTGCTCCTAACTCAAAATCGCTTTCACTCCTGTTATATTCAGAACAAATGGTGTATTTTATATTTGTGTGTATGTTGAGCAGTCCTCACCTTCAGTTGCTCCCAGTTTACGACTGTAGCCTGGTTCCTATGAGACATCCCCCAACATTCATGTGAGCCTTATCAGCTTCTAATTGGGGTGGAGTTGAATGCTCATTTGAGCATCTCCCTATAAATTCAGATCAGCTCATGGGGGAGATCTCTGATGGGGGGCACAGTCTCTGATGGGGGTGCTGCTTCTGACGGAGTGCGGTTTCGAAAGAGTGCGAAGCAGTTAAACACAGCAGTCTAATTATGCCTTCTCTACTTTCACAGGTAAATGCACCTCTCCTGCCTCTGCTCCTAACTCAAACGCATTGACTCCTGCTGTTTTCCCCCTGGGTAAATGCACCTCTCCTGCCTCTGCTCCTAACTCAAAATCGCTTTCACTCCTGTTATATTCAGAACAAATGGTGTATTTTATATTTGTGTGTATGTTGAGCAGTCCTCACCTTCAGTTGCTCCCAGTTTACGACTGTAGCCTGGTTCCTATGAGACATCCCCCAACATTCATGTGAGCCTTATCAGCTTCTAATTGGGGTGGAGTTGAATGCTCATTTGAGCATCTCCCTATAAATTCAGATCAGCTCATGGGGGAGATCTCTGATGGGGGGCACAGTCTCTGATGGGGGTGCTGCTTCTGACGGAGTGCGGTTTCGAAAGAGTGCGAAGCAGTTAAACACAGCAGTCTAATTATGCCTTCTCTACTTTCACAGGTAAATGCACCTCTCCTGCCTCTGCTCCTAACTCAAACGCATTGACTCCTGCTGTTTTCCCCCTGGGTAAATGCACCTCTCCTGCCTCTGCTCCTAACTCAAAATCGCTTTCACTCCTGTTATATTCAGAACAAATGGTGTATTTTATATTTGTGTGTATGTTGAGCAGTCCTCACCTTCAGTTGCTCCCAGTTTACGACTGTAGCCTGGTTCCTATGAGACATCCCCCAACATTCATGTGAGCCTTATCAGCTTCTAATTGGGGTGGAGTTGAATGCTCATTTGAGCATCTCCCTATAAATTCAGATCAGCTCATGGGGGAGATCTCTGATGGGGGGCACAGTCTCTGATGGGGGTGCTGCTTCTGACGGAGTGCGGTTTCGAAAGAGTGCGAAGCAGTTAAACACAGCAGTCTAATTATGCCTTCTCTACTTTCACAGGTAAATGCACCTCTCCTGCCTCTGCTCCTAACTCAAACGCATTGACTCCTGCTGTTTTCCCCCTGGGTAAATGCACCTCTCCTGCCTCTGCTCCTAACTCAAAATCGCTTTCACTCCTGTTATATTCAGAACAAATGGTGTATTTTATATTTGTGTGTATGTTGAGCAGTCCTCACCTTCAGTTGCTCCCAGTTTACGACTGTAGCCTGGTTCCTATGAGACATCCCCCAACATTCATGTGAGCCTTATCAGCTTCTTTTTTTTTTTTTTTTTTTAATTTAAATATTTATTAGTTTTTCATATTATTACAAAAAATTCCAAAAGAAGAGGTAACAATACATATAAATATCCCATACATTTCTACCTTACCCCTTCTAATAAATCTTTTCTTTCCCTCCCCTCCCTGCCCTTTCCCGCCCCCCTTCCCCCTCCCTCCACTTAGCACGTTCTATACTCTCTCGAGGCACAATAGTATCTTAATTTATAGTTTTCTATACTTCTCTTTCATTCCTGAGTTTTCCCATTTTTCCCATCTTGTATAGTATATTCCCATCCTATCTTCCTGCATATAGTAAGATCTTTCCATTCTACTTATCTGATTTACTCTGTTGATCCAATCCTCCTCCTTCGGCACCTCTGTTTTTTGCCAGAACTTGGGTATCAACCCCTTTGCAGCGTTTAGATAGTACCATATGCCTGATTCTTTATATTTATTTACTGAGATCCCAGCATTATGTAGAAGACACATCGTTGGGTCCAGCCCTATGTCATTTCCAGTTATTATTTCTATTGAGTTCACTATTGTCTTCCAGAAAGCCTGAATTTTCGGACATTGCCACCATATGTGAAACACCGTGCCCTCCTCCCCGCAACCTCTCCAACACATTTTAGAATTCTCCCTCCTCATCTTGTGCTCAATACTCGGTGTAATATGCCATCGTGTCAAACATTTATAATTAATCTCCACGTCTCTCATACAAACATTCTCGTGTATCAATCTATACATCTTGTTCTGTTGGTCCTCATCCAACACCACCTCCATATCTCTTTCCCATTTCGTTATAAAAATTAACTTTGTGTCTGTGTCTAATTCTGTGAGTATTCTATAAACTTTAGCAATACCGTGTTTCCCATCTCTACGTGTTTCTAACAACCTTTCAAACCTATTCCAATCCTTTTTTAATCTCAGGGGTTTTGGTAGTTTTCCAATAAAACATTTTAACTGATGATATTTCCACTCGTCTATTCCAATAAAACTTTCTCCCTTCTTCTCTTTTAATTCTTTAAATGGTCTCAATTCCCCCTCATCCAATACATCTCTCAGTTGGATATCTTCCCTTTTAAACCATCTACCTGATATCTCATCCTTTCCTGGGGGGAAATAATCGGAATTTACGAGAGGCATTAATATAGAATTGAATTCCCATTTCCTATTTTTGTGTAAATTATCCCATTCCCTTAAGACATTTAAGGTGTAAATACTTGTGCTTTCTTTAATTCTTCTAAAATGTGCTGGGACCCATATCATCTTACTCAGACTAATCCCACTCAATTCGTTTTCAATTTGTACCCAACTCTTCCCCTTGTGGTTGAATGTCCAATCATAAATTCTTGCTAAAATTACTGCTTTATAGTATCTCTTGACATCAGGTAATCCCATTCCCCCTTTCTCTTTAGTTCTACTCAATATTTCGTATGCTATTCTTGGTTTTTTATTCCTCCAAATATATCTTATTAACATTTTTTTCATTATCTTAAAAAAGGCCTCTGGGAGTTTAATTGGGACCATTTGGAATCTATACAGTATTTTAGGTATGATTACCATTTTAACTAGGTTTATACGTCCTATCCATGATGGGTTTCCTCCTTCTAATATTTTTAGTTCTTCCTTGGTCTCATTTAATAAAGAAATATAATTTAATCTATACAGCTGTTTATATGAGATAGCCAGTTTTATTCCTAGGTATTTTAAATCTTTTTCTCTCCATGTAAAGGGGAACTCTTTTTGTAGCTTTTCCTTTTCACTCTTTGGTACATTAATGTTCAAGATCTCTGTTTTTGTTGGATTAATTTTTAAATTTGATAAATCGCCATATTCCTTCAAGATCTTTATTATATTAGGTAATGTTATTCGAGGGTTGTCTACATAAAACAATAGGTCGTCCGCGAAGGCCGCAACTTTATGTTCTATATTTCCTATCTGGATTCCCTTTACCGCTCCACTATTTCTTATCGTAGACAGGAGGGGTTCCAATGACAGAACAAACAGCAAGGGGGACAGTGGGCAGCCCTGTCTTGTTCCATTGGACATTCCAATGGATTCCGACCTCTCCCCATTTACCGTGATAATTGCGGTGGGCTCTCTATATAGTTTACCTATCCACTCCCGCATTCTCTCTCCAATCCCCAACACTTCTAAGTTGTCCATCATGAAGGCCCAGTCCACTCTATCGAACGCCTTCTCGGCATCAATCGACAGTAGTACCACCGGGGCCTTCCCTTTTCTACTTTTCTGAATGAGCATCAGAGTTCTCAACCCATTGTCTCTACCCTCTCTCCCTGGGACAAAGCCCACCTGATCTCCGTGAATCCATTCAGGCATTAGATCTTTCAGCCTATTTGCTAGGACCTTTGCGTACAACTTAGTATCGATGTTCAATAGTGAAATTGGTCTATAACTAGAACACTGGGAAGGGTCTTTTCCCTCCTTTTGAATGAGTACAACATGGGCCTGAAGAGATTCTCCTCTACCCTCCATCCCTCCTCCCAGTTCATTCATATACTTCTTCAGCTTAGGTAACAATATTTCACTGTATTTTTTATAGTACTTAACTGTATACCCATCCGGGCCTGGACTTTTTCCACCCCCTGTACTTTTTAATGCTACTTTTATTTCATCCTGGGAAATTTCCGCATCCAGGGCATTCAATTGTATTTCACTTAACTTTGGTAATCCTGCATTTTTTAAATATATCATCCTTTTTTCATTAATATCCTTTACATTTTCCTTTAAAGGGCCATGGGGGCTAATATTATACAGTTTTCTATAGTATTCCGTGAATACTTTAATAATCCCTTTGGTTGAATAAACCAATTCTCCTTTAGAATTTTTTATCCTTTCTATATAGTTTCTATTTTTCTTTTTATTCAGAGCTCTCATTAAATATTTTCCTGGTCTGTCGCCCCATCTATATCTTTCATTTAGTACTTTGTTATATACTCTTCTCCTCTCTTCGTCCATCAATCTCTCTAATTCATCTTTTTTATCCATTAACTTCTGTCTTATTTCTCTTGTTATTTTCTTCTTTTGTATCTGCTCTAGATCCAGGATTTCTTTTAGGAGCCCACTAACCCTCTCTCTTCTTTCTCTTTTCTTCCTTGCTCCCATCGCAATCAGGATACCTCTTATATATGCCTTGTGACTTTCCCAAACTGTGGCTGTTGATACTTCCTCTGTCTCATTCTCCTTAAAATATAGCTTGATCTCTTCCCCAATCTTCTGAGCTATGTCCTCATCCAAAAGAAGGGCCTCATTTAACCTCCATCCTAAACCTCCCGTCCACCGTCTTCCCCATCCTATTTTCATTGTGACAGGGGCATGATCCGAGAACGTACTCATCTCTATTTCTATTTTAACCAATAGCTCTATGAGTTGATGATTTATCAAAATATAATCCAACCTCGAATATATCTCATGTGCCTTAGAGAAGAAGGTGTAGTCTCTGTCTCTCATATGCATTATTCTCCAAGTGTCCACCAGCTGGTACTCGTGGATCGCCTTCTTCAAAGCTCTCAGAGACCCACCCCCCTCTCTCCGCACAGGGGAGGTTGCATCCTTTTGGGGATCCATGCAGAGATTTAAGTCTCCTGCTACTATCAAATGCCCTTTTTTAAAGTCCATCAGTTTTTTCAACAGCCCCTTCAAGTAGATCTCCGGCTTTTTGTTGGGGCAATATATATTGGCTAAAGTACACTCGATTCCCTGTAATTTACCTTTCAAAAATAGGAATCTCCCCTCCGGATCAGTTCTTCTATCCTCCAGCTCGAATCTCATGTTCTTTGCCAACCCTATTGCCACCCCTTTTGCTCTTTTAATTGGGGAGTCAGCATAATACCATGTTGGATAATATTTTGATTTTAATTTCACATTTGACTCTATCTCAAAATGTGTTTCCTGTAAAAATACAACTGACGATGCCCTGTGGTGTAGCTCTTTAAACAACTTAAATCTTTTCCCAGGACAGTTCAACCCATTCACATTATATGTTATAACCTGTATTTCTTCCATCCTTCTTAAATCTGTCTATCTTTCTTCTAATAAACCTCTTTCTATTAGGCCCTTCTATCGTGCAACATTTTAACCCCACCTCCCCTCCCCCCTCATCCTCCCACCCGACCCCCATCTCCCACTCCCCCTCCCTCCCCCCCTCTCTTTTTTTTCCCCTACCCGTTTTTAGGCTTATAAACTGCCTACAAATCATTTGTGGATCTATTTCCACCTTTGATTTAAGACTTAGGGCGTAAGCTCCGCCCATGGACGGCTCTCCTCTCCTCCGACCCCCCCAGATCTCTTCTCTCTAACGTCCAGGCTCAAGAAGAATCTTAACTTCCCTCCCTTCACCAGAATGTTCTGAGGGACCTCAACATCCGGAGGGGAGAGATCAGGGGCGAGAGACGGAAGCAGGAGAGAGAGAAAAAAAAAAAAAAAAAAAAAAAAAAAAACACATAATTTCTACTTAATTCTCCCTCCCTTCCCTCCCCAACCCCAAAATCTCCCTCCCCCTCCCCCCGACCCGCTGCCAGTCCTCTTTCCTCGTAACATCTGTATCTCCTTTATCTTCTTCTTCTTCTTCCCACCCCGCCATCTCAATTCTTTGCAAATCCAGTCTCTCGCAAAAGACCCTTAGTTCCTCCGGAAATCTCAAGTAGGCTGTGACCCCGTTTTTCCAGCCAATCAGAGATGCTGAGATACCCCATCTATACTGCACATTCTGTTTCCTCATTTGCTCCAACAGGGGTCTCAGGGATCTCCTTCTCCATAGGGTCTCTGCTGTTAAGTCTGCATAAATTTGGATAGTCAAATCTCTATACTTAATTAATGATCTTCCTTTGGTCTTCTTCCAAATCTCATCTTTGACCCCAAATTTTTGGAACTGTACAATTATGTCTCTCGGTCTTTCCTTCTCATTAGCCTGTTTGAGCTTTCCTATTCTAAACACTCCGTCTAACTTGATCCCGTCTGTTTCAGGTCTATCTCTTATGGAGTTAAAGATTTTTTTCACTAGTTCATATAGTGTTTCGCCTTTTGCAGTCTCTGGAATTCCTCGTACCCTAAGGTTACACCTTCTTTCTTTATTTTCTTGGGCTTCCATCCTATAGATCAATTTTTTCTGAATGTTTTCCTGTTGGTTTATTTTTTTCCTTAAGTTATCGAAGTTTTGAGCTTGAATTTTAACTTTCTCCTCTGTTTCTTCTATTCTTGAAAGCAGGTGCCCTAGGTCATTGCGAATAGCTGTCATTTCATGTTTTATCATTTTTTCCAGGTTCTGAAACATTTCTATCATCTCCTTCTTGTTTGGTACTTGTAGTTCCCCATCTGATTTTCTTTTTCCCGAACCGTCCTCTATTTGTTGGCTGCAGCTGCTATTCATGCCCAATGATAACCTCGGACTATTACCTGAACTAATGTCCATTTCCCCTTTTGTGCTTGTGCCCTGGGCCCTTTCTGGCGTAATATTTCCATATGATGTAAATTTCTTTATTGTTCCTGTTTGAGACCCTTTGGGCCCTGCTGCCTTGGGACCCTTATTCTTCATATCCTCTGTGAAATTTCTGTTATTAAAATTTTTTTTTTTTTTTTTTTTTTTTTTTTCCTTCTATATCTTCAAGATGGGATTGTACCTCTCCTTTATAATTTCTGTACCAGACAAACTTGCAATTTTTTATGTTTTATTTTCCTAGGACACCTGAGCCTCCTCTCTTCTTCTCTTCTTACCCCTGGAAATCCTCCCCTCCCCTTTCACCTCCTGGTCTCCTATGTCACTCTGGGATCCACAACACAGCAACACAATAAGTCTCCAGTAGTTCTCACTCACCCTTCCCTTCTCAAGACGGTAGCTCCATGCTTGTACGGGGGGCCATCGCTACTGCTCAATCCTGGGAGGGGGGATTTCTCAGGGTTTCCGATGATGTGTTATTTTTCTTTCCCTCTTCTTTTCCTTTCCTTTTTCCTCTCTTCTTCTTTTCCTCCTTAGGGTTCGTCCCAAGGAGGCAGGATGGGAATCCTGGTATTCCTGGCTCCACCAGGTCCAGGTGCGGACATCCAGATAGGTAGGGGGGTATAGGCAGCAGTGAGCGTCTCCCTATCACATCGGGGAGACAGCCGGCTTCCAATTTCCCACGCCTCTCCTTCCCCCTGTCCGCCTTAGGCCGGCCGGCGTCCCTGCTTCCCAGGGATGCACCGCGGCTGGTCACGTGCCCCGGTCGCGCCTCCTCGTCTCCCGGCAACCAGGCTCAGCGTCCCAGTCTCTCTCCACTACTCTCCGGCTTCAACCGCGCACCGCTGCCCATTGAAGAAAGCCCCCCAGACCGAGGTATTTCTTTGCCAACTAGGGCTCCATACCGCTGGGGGGAATTAAGACCGAATAGAGGGGGGGTCGGTCAGAGAGGGCTCGTGCGAGAGCTCCTAGGTCGAGCTCTCCGCCGCCGCCATCGTCAGGCTCCACCCACCAACTCAGCCTTATCAGCTTCTAATTGGGGTGGAGTTGAATGCTCATTTGAGCATCTCCCTATAAATTCAGATCAGCTCATGGGGGAGATCTCTGATGGGGGGCACAGTCTCTGATGGGGGTGCTGCTTCTGACGGAGTGCGGTTTCGAAAGAGTGCGAAGCAGTTAAACACAGCAGTCTAATTATGCCTTCTCTACTTTCACAGGTAAATGCACCTCTCCTGCCTCTGCTCCTAACTCAAACGCATTGACTCCTGCTGTTTTCCCCCTGGGTAAATGCACCTCTCCTGCCTCTGCTCCTAACTCAAAATCGCTTTCACTCCTGTTATATTCAGAACAAATGGTGTATTTTATATTTGTGTGTATGTTGAGCAGTCCTCACCTTCAGTTGCTCCCAGTTTACGACTGTAGCCTGGTTCCTATGAGACATCCCCCAACATTCATGTGAGCCTTATCAGCTTCTAATTGGGGTGGAGTTGAATGCTCATTTGAGCATCTCCCTATAAATTCAGATCAGCTCATGGGGGAGATCTCTGATGGGGGGCACAGTCTCTGATGGGGGTGCTGCTTCTGACGGAGTGCGGTTTCGAAAGAGTGCGAAGCAGTTAAACACAGCAGTCTAATTATGCCTTCTCTACTTTCACAGGTAAATGCACCTCTCCTGCCTCTGCTCCTAACTCAAACGCATTGACTCCTGCTGTTTTCCCCCTGGGTAAATGCACCTCTCCTGCCTCTGCTCCTAACTCAAAATCGCTTTCACTCCTGTTATATTCAGAACAAATGGTGTATTTTATATTTGTGTGTATGTTGAGCAGTCCTCACCTTCAGTTGCTCCCAGTTTACGACTGTAGCCTGGTTCCTATGAGACATCCCCCAACATTCATGTGAGCCTTATCAGCTTCTAATTGGGGTGTAGTTGAATGCTCATTTGAGCATCTCCCTATAAATTCAGATCAGCTCATGGGGGAGATCTCTGATGGGGGGCACAGTCTCTGATGGGGGTGCTGCTTCTGACGGAGTGCGGTTTCGAAAGAGTGCGAAGCAGTTAAACACAGCAGTCTAATTATGCCTTCTCTACTTTCACAGGTAAATGCACCTCTCCTGCCTCTGCTCCTAACTCAAACGCATTGACTCCTGCTGTTTTCCCCCTGGGTAAATGCACCTCTCCTGCCTCTGCTCCTAACTCAAAATCGCTTTCACTCCTGTTATATTCAGAACAAATGGTGTATTTTATATTTGTGTGTATGTTGAGCAGTCCTCACCTTCAGTTGCTCCCAGTTTACGACTGTAGCCTGGTTCCTATGAGACATCCCCCAACATTCATGTGAGCCTTATCAGCTTCTAATTGGGGTGGAGTTGAATGCTCATTTGAGCATCTCCCTATAAATTCAGATCAGCTCATGGGGGAGATCTCTGATGGGGGGCACAGTCTCTGATGGGGGTGCTGCTTCTGACGGAGTGCGGTTTCGAAAGAGTGCGAAGCAGTTAAACACAGCAGTCTAATTATGCCTTCTCTACTTTCACAGGTAAATGCACCTCTCCTGCCTCTGCTCCTAACTCAAACGCATTGACTCCTGCTGTTTTCCCCCTGGGTAAATGCACCTCTCCTGCCTCTGCTCCTAACTCAAAATCGCTTTCACTCCTGTTATATTCAGAACAAATGGTGTATTTTATATTTGTGTGTATGTTGAGCAGTCCTCACCTTCAGTTGCTCCCAGTTTACGACTGTAGCCTGGTTCCTATGAGACATCCCCCAACATTCATGTGAGCCTTATCAGCTTCTAATTGGGGTGGAGTTGAATGCTCATTTGAGCATCTCCCTATAAATTCAGATCAGCTCATGGGGGAGATCTCTGATGGGGGGCACAGTCTCTGATGGGGGTGCTGCTTCTGACGGAGTGCGGTTTCGAAAGAGTGCGAAGCAGTTAAACACAGCAGTCTAATTATGCCTTCTCTACTTTCACAGGTAAATGCACCTCTCCTGCCTCTGCTCCTAACTCAAACGCATTGACTCCTGCTGTTTTCCCCCTGGGTAAATGCACCTCTCCTGCCTCTGCTCCTAACTCAAAATCGCTTTCACTCCTGTTATATTCAGAACAAATGGTGTATTTTATATTTGTGTGTATGTTGAGCAGTCCTCACCTTCAGTTGCTCCCAGTTTACGACTGTAGCCTGGTTCCTATGAGACATCCCCCAACATTCATGTGAGCCTTATCAGCTTCTAATTGGGGTGGAGTTGAATGCTCATTTGAGCATCTCCCTATAAATTCAGATCAGCTCATGGGGGAGATCTCTGATGGGGGGCACAGTCTCTGATGGGGGTGCTGCTTCTGACGGAGTGCGGTTTCGAAAGAGTGCGAAGCAGTTAAACACAGCAGTCTAATTATGCCTTCTCTACTTTCACAGGTAAATGCACCTCTCCTGCCTCTGCTCCTAACTCAAACGCATTGACTCCTGCTGTTTTCCCCCTGGGTAAATGCACCTCTCCTGCCTCTGCTCCTAACTCAAAATCGCTTTCACTCCTGTTATATTCAGAACAAATGGTGTATTTTATATTTGTGTGTATGTTGAGCAGTCCTCACCTTCAGTTGCTCCCAGTTTACGACTGTAGCCTGGTTCCTATGAGACATCCCCCAACATTCATGTGAGCCTTATCAGCTTCTAATTGGGGTGGAGTTGAATGCTCATTTGAGCATCTCCCTATAAATTCAGATCAGCTCATGGGGGAGATCTCTGATGGGGGGCACAGTCTCTGATGGGGGTGCTGCTTCTGACGGAGTGCGGTTTCGAAAGAGTGCGAAGCAGTTAAACACAGCAGTCTAATTATGCCTTCTCTACTTTCACAGGTAAATGCACCTCTCCTGCCTCTGCTCCTAACTCAAACGCATTGACTCCTGCTGTTTTCCCCCTGGGTAAATGCACCTCTCCTGCCTCTGCTCCTAACTCAAAATCGCTTTCACTCCTGTTATATTCAGAACAAATGGTGTATTTTATATTTGTGTGTATGTTGAGCAGTCCTCACCTTCAGTTGCTCCCAGTTTACGACTGTAGCCTGGTTCCTATGAGACATCCCCCAACATTCATGTGAGCCTTATCAGCTTCTAATTGGGGTGGAGTTGAATGCTCATTTGAGCATCTCCCTATAAATTCAGATCAGCTCATGGGGGAGATCTCTGATGGGGGGCACAGTCTCTGATGGGGGTGCTGCTTCTGACGGAGTGCGGTTTCGAAAGAGTGCGAAGCAGTTAAACACAGCAGTCTAATTATGCCTTCTCTACTTTCACAGGTAAATGCACCTCTCCTGCCTCTGCTCCTAACTCAAACGCATTGACTCCTGCTGTTTTCCCCCTGGGTAAATGCACCTCTCCTGCCTCTGCTCCTAACTCAAAATCGCTTTCACTCCTGTTATATTCAGAACAAATGGTGTATTTTATATTTGTGTGTATGTTGAGCAGTCCTCACCTTCAGTTGCTCCCAGTTTACGACTGTAGCCTGGTTCCTATGAGACATCCCCCAACATTCATGTGAGCCTTATCAGCTTCTAATTGGGGTGGAGTTGAATGCTCATTTGAGCATCTCCCTATAAATTCAGATCAGCTCATGGGGGAGATCTCTGATGGGGGGCACAGTCTCTGATGGGGGTGCTGCTTCTGACGGAGTGCGGTTTCGAAAGAGTGCGAAGCAGTTAAACACAGCAGTCTAATTATGCCTTCTCTACTTTCACAGGTAAATGCACCTCTCCTGCCTCTGCTCCTAACTCAAACGCATTGACTCCTGCTGTTTTCCCCCTGGGTAAATGCACCTCTCCTGCCTCTGCTCCTAACTCAAAATCGCTTTCACTCCTGTTATATTCAGAACAAATGGTGTATTTTATATTTGTGTGTATGTTGAGCAGTCCTCACCTTCAGTTGCTCCCAGTTTACGACTGTAGCCTGGTTCCTATGAGACATCCCCCAACATTCATGTGAGCCTTATCAGCTTCTAATTGGGGTGGAGTTGAATGCTCATTTGAGCATCTCCCTATAAATTCAGATCAGCTCATGGGGGAGATCTCTGATGGGGGGCACAGTCTCTGATGGGGGTGCTGCTTCTGACGGAGTGCGGTTTCGAAAGAGTGCGAAGCAGTTAAACACAGCAGTCTAATTATGCCTTCTCTACTTTCACAGGTAAATGCACCTCTCCTGCCTCTGCTCCTAACTCAAACGCATTGACTCCTGCTGTTTTCCCCCTGGGTAAATGCACCTCTCCTGCCTCTGCTCCTAACTCAAAATCGCTTTCACTCCTGTTATATTCAGAACAAATGGTGTATTTTATATTTGTGTGTATGTTGAGCAGTCCTCACCTTCAGTTGCTCCCAGTTTACGACTGTAGCCTGGTTCCTATGAGACATCCCCCAACATTCATGTGAGCCTTATCAGCTTCTAATTGGGGTGGAGTTGAATGCTCATTTGAGCATCTCCCTATAAATTCAGATCAGCTCATGGGGGAGATCTCTGATGGGGGGCACAGTCTCTGATGGGGGTGCTGCTTCTGACGGAGTGCGGTTTCGAAAGAGTGCGAAGCAGTTAAACACAGCAGTCTAATTATGCCTTCTCTACTTTCACAGGTAAATGCACCTCTCCTGCCTCTGCTCCTAACTCAAACGCATTGACTCCTGCTGTTTTCCCCCTGGGTAAATGCACCTCTCCTGCCTCTGCTCCTAACTCAAACGCATTGACTCCTGCTGTTTTCCCCCTGGGTAAATGCACCTCTCCTGCCTCTGCTCCTAACTCAAACGCATTGACTCCTGCTGTTTTCCCCCTGGGTAAATGCACCTCTCCTGCCTCTGCTCCTAACTCAAACGCATTGACTCCTGCTGTTTTCCCCCTGGGTAAATGCACCTCTCCTGCCTCTGCTCCTAACTCAAACGCATTGACTCCTGCTGTTTTCCCCCTGGGTAAATGCACCTCTCCTGCCTCTGCTCCTAACTCAAACGCATTGACTCCTGCTGTTTTCCCCCTGGGTAAATGCACCTCTCCTGCCTCTGCTCCTAACTCAAACGCATTGACTCCTGCTGTTTTCCCCCTGGGTAAATGCACCTCTCCTGCCTCTGCTCCTAACTCAAACGCATTGACTCCTGCTGTTTTCCCCCTGGGTAAATGCACCTCTCCTGCCTCTGCTCCTAACTCAAAATCGCTTTCACTCCTGTTATATTCAGAACAAATGGTGTATTTTATATTTGTGTGTATGTTGAGCAGTCCTCACCTTCAGTTGCTCCCAGTTTACGACTGTAGCCTGGTTCCTATGAGACATCCCCCAACATTCATGTGAGCCTTATCAGCTTCTAATTGGGGTGGAGTTGAATGCTCATTTGAGCATCTCCCTATAAATTCAGATCAGCTCATGGGGGAGATCTCTAATGGGGGGCACAGTCTCTGATGGGGGTGCTGCTTCTGACGGAGTGCGGTTTCGAAAGAGTGGGAAGCAGTTAAACACAGCAGTCTAATTATGCCTTCTCTACTTTCACAGGTAAATGCACCTCTCCTGCCTCTGCTCCTAACTCAAACGCATTGACTCCTGCTGTTTTCCCCCTGGGTAAATGCACCTCTCCTGCCTCTGCTCCTAACTCAAAATCGCTTTCACTCCTGTTATATTCAGAACAAATGGTGTATTTTATATTTGTGTGTATGTTGAGCAGTCCTCACCTTCAGTTGCTCCCAGTTTACGACTGTAGCCTGGTTCCTATGAGACATCCCCCAACATTCATGTGAGCCTTATCAGCTTCTAATTGGGGTGGAGTTGAATGCTCATTTGAGCATCTCCCTATAAATTCAGATCAGCTCATGGGGGAGATCTCTGATGGGGGGCACAGTCTCTGATGGGGGTGCTGCTTCTGACGGAGTGCGGTTTCGAAAGAGTGCGAAGCAGTTAAACACAGCAGTCTAATTATGCCTTCTCTACTTTCACAGGTAAATGCACCTCTCCTGCCTCTGCTCCTAACTCAAACGCATTGACTCCTGCTGTTTTCCCCCTGGGTAAATGCACCTCTCCTGCCTCTGCTCCTAACTCAAAATCGCTTTCACTCCTGTTATATTCAGAACAAATGGTGTATTTTATATTTGTGTGTATGTTGAGCAGTCCTCACCTTCAGTTGCTCCCAGTTTACGACTGTAGCCTGGTTCCTATGAGACATCCCCCAACATTCATGTGAGCCTTATCAGCTTCTAATTGGGGTGGAGTTGAATGCTCATTTGAGCATCTCCCTATAAATTCAGATCAGCTCATGGGGGAGATCTCTGATGGGGGGCACAGTCTCTGATGGGGGTGCTGCTTCTGACGGAGTGCGGTTTCGAAAGAGTGCGAAGCAGTTAAACACAGCAGTCTAATTATGCCTTCTCTACTTTCACAGGTAAATGCACCTCTCCTGCCTCTGCTCCTAACTCAAACGCATTGACTCCTGCTGTTTTCCCCCTGGGTAAATGCACCTCTCCTGCCTCTGCTCCTAACTCAAAATCGCTTTCACTCCTGTTATATTCAGAACAAATGGTGTATTTTATATTTGTGTGTATGTTGAGCAGTCCTCACCTTCAGTTGCTCCCAGTTTACGACTGTAGCCTGGTTCCTATGAGACATCCCCCAACATTCATGTGAGCCTTATCAGCTTCTAATTGGGGTGGAGTTGAATGCTCATTTGAGCATCTCCCTATAAATTCAGATCAGCTCATGGGGGAGATCTCTGATGGGGGGCACAGTCTCTGATGGGGGTGCTGCTTCTGACGGAGTGCGGTTTCGAAAGAGTGCGAAGCAGTTAAACACAGCAGTCTAATTATGCCTTCTCTACTTTCACAGGTAAATGCACCTCTCCTGCCTCTGCTCCTAACTCAAACGCATTGACTCCTGCTGTTTTCCCCCTGGGTAAATGCACCTCTCCTGCCTCTGCTCCTAACTCAAAATCGCTTTCACTCCTGTTATATTCAGAACAAATGGTGTATTTTATATTTGTGTGTATGTTGAGCAGTCCTCACCTTCAGTTGCTCCCAGTTTACGACTGTAGCCTGGTTCCTATGAGACATCCCCCAACATTCATGTGAGCCTTATCAGCTTCTAATTGGGGTGGAGTTGAATGCTCATTTGAGCATCTCCCTATAAATTCAGATCAGCTCATGGGGGAGATCTCTGATGGGGGGCACAGTCTCTGATGGGGGTGCTGCTTCTGACGGAGTGCGGTTTCGAAAGAGTGCGAAGCAGTTAAACACAGCAGTCTAATTATGCCTTCTCTACTTTCACAGGTAAATGCACCTCTCCTGCCTCTGCTCCTAACTCAAACGCATTGACTCCTGCTGTTTTCCCCCTGGGTAAATGCACCTCTCCTGCCTCTGCTCCTAACTCAAAATCGCTTTCACTCCTGTTATATTCAGAACAAATGGTGTATTTTATATTTGTGTGTATGTTGAGCAGTCCTCACCTTCAGTTGCTCCCAGTTTACGACTGTAGCCTGGTTCCTATGAGACATCCCCCAACATTCATGTGAGCCTTATCAGCTTCTAATTGGGGTGGAGTTGAATGCTCATTTGAGCATCTCCCTATAAATTCAGATCAGCTCATGGGGGAGATCTCTGATGGGGGGCACAGTCTCTGATGGGGGTGCTGCTTCTGACGGAGTGCGGTTTCGAAAGAGTGCGAAGCAGTTAAACACAGCAGTCTAATTATGCCTTCTCTACTTTCACAGGTAAATGCACCTCTCCTGCCTCTGCTCCTAACTCAAACGCATTGACTCCTGCTGTTTTCCCCCTGGGTAAATGCACCTCTCCTGCCTCTGCTCCTAACTCAAAATCGCTTTCACTCCTGTTATATTCAGAACAAATGGTGTATTTTATATTTGTGTGTATGTTGAGCAGTCCTCACCTTCAGTTGCTCCCAGTTTACGACTGTAGCCTGGTTCCTATGAGACATCCCCCAACATTCATGTGAGCCTTATCAGCTTCTAATTGGGGTGGAGTTGAATGCTCATTTGAGCATCTCCCTATAAATTCAGATCAGCTCATGGGGGAGATCTCTGATGGGGGGCACAGTCTCTGATGGGGGTGCTGCTTCTGACGGAGTGCGGTTTCGAAAGAGTGCGAAGCAGTTAAACACAGCAGTCTAATTATGCCTTCTCTACTTTCACAGGTAAATGCACCTCTCCTGCCTCTGCTCCTAACTCAAACGCATTGACTCCTGCTGTTTTCCCCCTGGGTAAATGCACCTCTCCTGCCTCTGCTCCTAACTCAAAATCGCTTTCACTCCTGTTATATTCAGAACAAATGGTGTATTTTATATTTGTGTGTATGTTGAGCAGTCCTCACCTTCAGTTGCTCCCAGTTTACGACTGTAGCCTGGTTCCTATGAGACATCCCCCAACATTCATGTGAGCCTTATCAGCTTCTAATTGGGGTGGAGTTGAATGCTCATTTGAGCATCTCCCTATAAATTCAGATCAGCTCATGGGGGAGATCTCTGATGGGGGGCACAGTCTCTGATGGGGGTGCTGCTTCTGACGGAGTGCGGTTTCGAAAGAGTGCGAAGCAGTTAAACACAGCAGTCTAATTATGCCTTCTCTACTTTCACAGGTAAATGCACCTCTCCTGCCTCTGCTCCTAACTCAAACGCATTGACTCCTGCTGTTTTCCCCCTGGGTAAATGCACCTCTCCTGCCTCTGCTCCTAACTCAAAATCGCTTTCACTCCTGTTATATTCAGAACAAATGGTGTATTTTATATTTGTGTGTATGTTGAGCAGTCCTCACCTTCAGTTGCTCCCAGTTTACGACTGTAGCCTGGTTCCTATGAGACATCCCCCAACATTCATGTGAGCCTTATCAGCTTCTAATTGGGGTGGAGTTGAATGCTCATTTGAGCATCTCCCTATAAATTCAGATCAGCTCATGGGGGAGATCTCTGATGGGGGGCACAGTCTCTGATGGGGGTGCTGCTTCTGACGGAGTGCGGTTTCGAAAGAGTGCGAAGCAGTTAAACACAGCAGTCTAATTATGCCTTCTCTACTTTCACAGGTAAATGCACCTCTCCTGCCTCTGCTCCTAACTCAAACGCATTGACTCCTGCTGTTTTCCCCCTGGGTAAATGCACCTCTCCTGCCTCTGCTCCTAACTCAAAATCGCTTTCACTCCTGTTATATTCAGAACAAATGGTGTATTTTATATTTGTGTGTATGTTGAGCAGTCCTCACCTTCAGTTGCTCCCAGTTTACGACTGTAGCCTGGTTCCTATGAGACATCCCCCAACATTCATGTGAGCCTTATCAGCTTCTAATTGGGGTGGAGTTGAATGCTCATTTGAGCATCTCCCTATAAATTCAGATCAGCTCATGGGGGAGATCTCTGATGGGGGGCACAGTCTCTGATGGGGGTGCTGCTTCTGACGGAGTGCGGTTTCGAAAGAGTGCGAAGCAGTTAAACACAGCAGTCTAATTATGCCTTCTCTACTTTCACAGGTAAATGCACCTCTCCTGCCTCTGCTCCTAACTCAAACGCATTGACTCCTGCTGTTTTCCCCCTGGGTAAATGCACCTCTCCTGCCTCTGCTCCTAACTCAAAATCGCTTTCACTCCTGTTATATTCAGAACAAATGGTGTATTTTATATTTGTGTGTATGTTGAGCAGTCCTCACCTTCAGTTGCTCCCAGTTTACGACTGTAGCCTGGTTCCTATGAGACATCCCCCAACATTCATGTGAGCCTTATCAGCTTCTAATTGGGGTGGAGTTGAATGCTCATTTGAGCATCTCCCTATAAATTCAGATCAGCTCATGGGGGAGATCTCTGATGGGGGGCACAGTCTCTGATGGGGGTGCTGCTTCTGACGGAGTGCGGTTTCGAAAGAGTGCGAAGCAGTTAAACACAGCAGTCTAATTATGCCTTCTCTACTTTCACAGGTAAATGCACCTCTCCTGCCTCTGCTCCTAACTCAAACGCATTGACTCCTGCTGTTTTCCCCCTGGGTAAATGCACCTCTCCTGCCTCTGCTCCTAACTCAAAATCGCTTTCACTCCTGTTATATTCAGAACAAATGGTGTATTTTATATTTGTGTGTATGTTGAGCAGTCCTCACCTTCAGTTGCTCCCAGTTTACGACTGTAGCCTGGTTCCTATGAGACATCCCCCAACATTCATGTGAGCCTTATCAGCTTCTAATTGGGGTGGAGTTGAATGCTCATTTGAGCATCTCCCTATAAATTCAGATCAGCTCATGGGGGAGATCTCTGATGGGGGGCACAGTCTCTGATGGGGGTGCTGCTTCTGACGGAGTGCGGTTTCGAAAGAGTGCGAAGCAGTTAAACACAGCAGTCTAATTATGCCTTCTCTACTTTCACAGGTAAATGCACCTCTCCTGCCTCTGCTCCTAACTCAAACGCATTGACTCCTGCTGTTTTCCCCCTGGGTAAATGCACCTCTCCTGCCTCTGCTCCTAACTCAAAATCGCTTTCACTCCTGTTATATTCAGAACAAATGGTGTATTTTATATTTGTGTGTATGTTGAGCAGTCCTCACCTTCAGTTGCTCCCAGTTTACGACTGTAGCCTGGTTCCTATGAGACATCCCCCAACATTCATGTGAGCCTTATCAGCTTCTAATTGGGGTGGAGTTGAATGCTCATTTGAGCATCTCCCTATAAATTCAGATCAGCTCATGGGGGAGATCTCTGATGGGGGGCACAGTCTCTGATGGGGGTGCTGCTTCTGACGGAGTGCGGTTTCGAAAGAGTGCGAAGCAGTTAAACACAGCAGTCTAATTATGCCTTCTCTACTTTCACAGGTAAATGCACCTCTCCTGCCTCTGCTCCTAACTCAAACGCATTGACTCCTGCTGTTTTCCCCCTGGGTAAATGCACCTCTCCTGCCTCTGCTCCTAACTCAAAATCGCTTTCACTCCTGTTATATTCAGAACAAATGGTGTATTTTATATTTGTGTGTATGTTGAGCAGTCCTCACCTTCAGTTGCTCCCAGTTTACGACTGTAGCCTGGTTCCTATGAGACATCCCCCAACATTCATGTGAGCCTTATCAGCTTCTAATTGGGGTGGAGTTGAATGCTCATTTGAGCATCTCCCTATAAATTCAGATCAGCTCATGGGGGAGATCTCTGATGGGGGGCACAGTCTCTGATGGGGGTGCTGCTTCTGACGGAGTGCGGTTTCGAAAGAGTGCGAAGCAGTTAAACACAGCAGTCTAATTATGCCTTCTCTACTTTCACAGGTAAATGCACCTCTCCTGCCTCTGCTCCTAACTCAAACGCATTGACTCCTGCTGTTTTCCCCCTGGGTAAATGCACCTCTCCTGCCTCTGCTCCTAACTCAAAATCGCTTTCACTCCTGTTATATTCAGAACAAATGGTGTATTTTATATTTGTGTGTATGTTGAGCAGTCCTCACCTTCAGTTGCTCCCAGTTTACGACTGTAGCCTGGTTCCTATGAGACATCCCCCAACATTCATGTGAGCCTTATCAGCTTCTAATTGGGGTGGAGTTGAATGCTCATTTGAGCATCTCCCTATAAATTCAGATCAGCTCATGGGGGAGATCTCTGATGGGGGGCACAGTCTCTGATGGGGGTGCTGCTTCTGACGGAGTGCGGTTTCGAAAGAGTGCGAAGCAGTTAAACACAGCAGTCTAATTATGCCTTCTCTACTTTCACAGGTAAATGCACCTCTCCTGCCTCTGCTCCTAACTCAAACGCATTGACTCCTGCTGTTTTCCCCCTGGGTAAATGCACCTCTCCTGCCTCTGCTCCTAACTCAAAATCGCTTTCACTCCTGTTATATTCAGAACAAATGGTGTATTTTATATTTGTGTGTATGTTGAGCAGTCCTCACCTTCAGTTGCTCCCAGTTTACGACTGTAGCCTGGTTCCTATGAGACATCCCCCAACATTCATGTGAGCCTTATCAGCTTCTTTTTTTTTTTTTTTTTTTAATTTAAATATTTATTAGTTTTTCATATTATTACAAAAAATTCCAAAAGAAGAGGTAACAATACATATAAATATCCCATACATTTCTACCTTACCCCTTCTAATAAATCTTTTCTTTCCCTCCCCTCCCTGCCCTTTCCCGCCCCCCTTCCCCCTCCCTCCACTTAGCACGTTCTATACTCTCTCGAGGCACAATAGTATCTTAATTTATAGTTTTCTATACTTCTCTTTCATTCCTGAGTTTTCCCATTTTTCCCATCTTGTATAGTATATTCCCATCCTATCTTCCTGCATATAGTAAGATCTTTCCATTCTACTTATCTGATTTACTCTGTTGATCCAATCCTCCTCCTTCGGCACCTCTGTTTTTTGCCAGAACTTGGGTATCAACCCCTTTGCAGCGTTTAGATAGTACCATATGCCTGATTCTTTATATTTATTTACTGAGATCCCAGCATTATGTAGAAGACACATCGTTGGGTCCAGCCCTATGTCATTTCCAGTTATTATTTCTATTGAGTTCACTATTGTCTTCCAGAAAGCCTGAATTTTCGGACATTGCCACCATATGTGAAACACCGTGCCCTCCTCCCCGCAACCTCTCCAACACATTTTAGAATTCTCCCTCCTCATCTTGTGCTCAATACTCGGTGTAATATGCCATCGTGTCAAACATTTATAATTAATCTCCACGTCTCTCATACAAACATTCTCGTGTATCAATCTATACATCTTGTTCTGTTGGTCCTCATCCAACACCACCTCCATATCTCTTTCCCATTTCGTTATAAAAATTAACTTTGTGTCTGTCTAATTCTGTGAGTATTCTATAAACTTTAGCAATACCGTGTTTCCCATCTCTACGTGTTTCTAACAACCTTTCAAACCTATTCCAATCCTTTTTTAATCTCAGGGGTTTTGGTAGTTTTCCAATAAAACATTTTAACTGATGATATTTCCACTCGTCTATTCCAATAAAACTTTCTCCCTTCTTCTCTTTTAATTCTTTAAATGGTCTCAATTCCCCCTCATCCAATACATCTCTCAGTTGGATATCTTCCCTTTTAAACCATCTACCTGATATCTCATCCTTTCCTGGGGGGAAATAATCGGAATTTACGAGAGGCATTAATATAGAATTGAATTCCCATTTCCTATTTTTGTGTAAATTATCCCATTCCCTTAAGACATTTAAGGTGTAAATACTTGTGCTTTCTTTAATTCTTCTAAAATGTGCTGGGACCCATATCATCTTACTCAGACTAATCCCACTCAATTCGTTTTCAATTTGTACCCAACTCTTCCCCTTGTGGTTGAATGTCCAATCATAAATTCTTGCTAAAATTACTGCTTTATAGTATCTCTTGACATCAGGTAATCCCATTCCCCCTTTCTCTTTAGTTCTACTCAATATTTCGTATGCTATTCTTGGTTTTTTATTCCTCCAAATATATCTTATTAACATTTTTTTCATTATCTTAAAAAAGGCCTCTGGGAGTTTAATTGGGACCATTTGGAATCTATACAGTATTTTAGGTATGATTACCATTTTAACTAGGTTTATACGTCCTATCCATGATGGGTTTCCTCCTTCTAATATTTTTAGTTCTTCCTTGGTCTCATTTAATAAAGAAATATAATTTAATCTATACAGCTGTTTATATGAGATAGCCAGTTTTATTCCTAGGTATTTTAAATCTTTTTCTCTCCATGTAAAGGGGAACTCTTTTTGTAGCTTTTCCTTTTCACTCTTTGGTACATTAATGTTCAAGATCTCTGTTTTTGTTGGATTAATTTTTAAATTTGATAAATCGCCATATTCCTTCAAGATCTTTATTATATTAGGTAATGTTATTCGAGGGTTGTCTACATAAAACAATAGGTCGTCCGCGAAGGCCGCAACTTTATGTTCTATATTTCCTATCTGGATTCCCTTTACCGCTCCACTATTTCTTATCGTAGACAGGAGGGGTTCCAATGACAGAACAAACAGCAAGGGGGACAGTGGGCAGCCCTGTCTTGTTCCATTGGACATTCCAATGGATTCCGACCTCTCCCCATTTACCGTGATAATTGCGGTGGGCTCTCTATATAGTTTACCTATCCACTCCCGCATTCTCTCTCCAATCCCCAACACTTCTAAGTTGTCCATCATGAAGGCCCAGTCCACTCTATCGAACGCCTTCTCGGCATCAATCGACAGTAGTACCACCGGGGCCTTCCCTTTTCTACTTTTCTGAATGAGCATCAGAGTTCTCAACCCATTGTCTCTACCCTCTCTCCCTGGGACAAAGCCCACCTGATCTCCGTGAATCCATTCAGGCATTAGATCTTTCAGCCTATTTGCTAGGACCTTTGCGTACAACTTAGTATCGATGTTCAATAGTGAAATTGGTCTATAACTAGAACACTGGGAAGGGTCTTTTCCCTCCTTTTGAATGAGTACAACATGGGCCTGAAGAGATTCTCCTCTACCCTCCATCCCTCCTCCCAGTTCATTCATATACTTCTTCAGCTTAGGTAACAATATTTCACTGTATTTTTTATAGTACTTAACTGTATACCCATCCGGGCCTGGACTTTTTCCACCCCCTGTACTTTTTAATGCTACTTTTATTTCATCCTGGGAAATTTCCGCATCCAGGGCATTCAATTGTATTTCACTTAACTTTGGTAATCCTGCATTTTTTAAATATATCATCCTTTTTTCATTAATATCCTTTACATTTTCCTTTAAAGGGCCATGGGGGCTAATATTATACAGTTTTCTATAGTATTCCGTGAATACTTTAATAATCCCTTTGGTTGAATAAACCAATTCTCCTTTAGAATTTTTTATCCTTTCTATATAGTTTCTATTTTTCTTTTTATTCAGAGCTCTCATTAAATATTTTCCTGGTCTGTCGCCCCATCTATATCTTTCATTTAGTACTTTGTTATATACTCTTCTCCTCTCTTCGTCCATCAATCTCTCTAATTCATCTTTTTTATCCATTAACTTCTGTCTTATTTCTCTTGTTATTTTCTTCTTTTGTATCTGCTCTAGATCCAGGATTTCTTTTAGGAGCCCACTAACCCTCTCTCTTCTTTCTCTTTTCTTCCTTGCTCCCATCGCAATCAGGATACCTCTTATATATGCCTTGTGACTTTCCCAAACTGTGGCTGTTGATACTTCCTCTGTCTCATTCTCCTTAAAATATAGCTTGATCTCTTCCCCAATCTTCTGAGCTATGTCCTCATCCAAAAGAAGGGCCTCATTTAACCTCCATCCTAAACCTCCCGTCCACCGTCTTCCCCATCCTATTTTCATTGTGACAGGGGCATGATCCGAGAACGTACTCATCTCTATTTCTATTTTAACCAATAGCTCTATGAGTTGATGATTTATCAAAATATAATCCAACCTCGAATATATCTCATGTGCCTTAGAGAAGAAGGTGTAGTCTCTGTCTCTCATATGCATTATTCTCCAAGTGTCCACCAGCTGGTACTCGTGGATCGCCTTCTTCAAAGCTCTCAGAGACCCACCCCCCTCTCTCCGCACAGGGGAGGTTGCATCCTTTTGGGGATCCATGCAGAGATTTAAGTCTCCTGCTACTATCAAATGCCCTTTTTTAAAGTCCATCAGTTTTTTCAACAGCCCCTTCAAGTAGATCTCCGGCTTTTTGTTGGGGCAATATATATTGGCTAAAGTACACTCGATTCCCTGTAATTTACCTTTCAAAAATAGGAATCTCCCCTCCGGATCAGTTCTTCTATCCTCCAGCTCGAATCTCATGTTCTTTGCCAACCCTATTGCCACCCCTTTTGCTCTTTTAATTGGGGAGTCAGCATAATACCATGTTGGATAATATTTTGATTTTAATTTCACATTTGACTCTATCTCAAAATGTGTTTCCTGTAAAAATACAACTGACGATGCCCTGTGGTGTAGCTCTTTAAACAACTTAAATCTTTTCCCAGGACAGTTCAACCCATTCACATTATATGTTATAACCTGTATTTCTTCCATCCTTCTTAAATCTGTCTATCTTTCTTCTAATAAACCTCTTTCTATTAGGCCCTTCTATCGTGCAACATTTTAACCCCACCTCCCCTCCCCCCTCATCCTCCCACCCGACCCCCATCTCCCACTCCCCCTCCCTCCCCCCCTCTCTTTTTTTTCCCCTACCCGTTTTTAGGCTTATAAACTGCCTACAAATCATTTGTGGATCTATTTCCACCTTTGATTTAAGACTTAGGGCGTAAGCTCCGCCCATGGACGGCTCTCCTCTCCTCCGACCCCCCCAGATCTCTTCTCTCTAACGTCCAGGCTCAAGAAGAATCTTAACTTCCCTCCCTTCACCAGAATGTTCTGAGGGACCTCAACATCCGGAGGGGAGAGATCAGGGGCGAGAGACGGAAGCAGGAGAGAGAGAAAAAAAAAAAAAAAAAAAAAAAAAAAAACACATAATTTCTACTTAATTCTCCCTCCCTTCCCTCCCCAACCCCAAAATCTCCCTCCCCCTCCCCCCGACCCGCTGCCAGTCCTCTTTCCTCGTAACATCTGTATCTCCTTTATCTTCTTCTT